>NW_009259683.1:8819353-8825824 GCF_000687185.1 Egretta garzetta
AGCGAGAACAGAAAATTCTCTCTTTAAACAAGGACAACCTGGCAATTGCCTAAAGATTATGCTATGTCTGTTCTTACACCCTATCATTCAGAGATATCATTCAGGCATCAAGTGATACCCAGCACCAAGTCACTCAGAGATGAGTGACACTCAAATGCTTTTCAAGATAAGAGCTACTATAGGCACAGCACACTGGAGATTACCAAAGCTACTGCAGGTGCATTTGCTTCAGCACCTACAGCTACAGTATTCAAGTGGAAATGGTGACATCAAGCTCTTCACTATCCTCTCAAAATAATGACTACCACCCTTTATTTGGCTGAAGGTAGGTAATGCTGCTATTGACAGCAAAGGCTCCGGTCTTCTAAGAAAATCAATGTCATCGAAGAGTTTCTGAAGTAGTACACACTCCTTGAAAAGGGCAACAGAAAAATAATATATCTGGAATTGTTTTATGACTGATGACTTTTTTTATGTTTGCCTTCAAGCAGAGATTGAGGAAGAATTTCTTTATCATTTAGGCAGGTCTTTATATATCATATACTGATTCAAAATAATCAAAATCTTTTAAGTTAAGAACAGATACTCCTGTAAAAGGAATGCCAGCATTTTTTGAAATTTTGTTCAGAATAAACAGCCAAATTTTATGATGTTTACTCAGCCTCTTTGGTTTACAATATAGAACAGAATTCCCATCAGACTTGAGGTATTTTTTTCATTCTTGTGGTTGGAAATACGAGAACAACTTTTATGATGATATCCACACAAGTCCATATTTGATCCAAAACAAAACCATGTAGTCAAAAGACAAAAACTAATTACATTTTTGAACTTCAAAAATGAATTGGCTTTCACTTCCATTCCATTTGGGGTAAAAGCTTCAGTTTTTCCAGCCTTTCAATAGAAAAGCATATAACTTTAACTGCATCAGAAAATACAAACAAAAGAAAACAGAATAATTTGTTACCATAAATACAGGTCATACTTGATCTACCTGTTAAAGTCTGTAGATGAAAAGAAAAAAAAAATCCATGTAACTGAATTCCTCATCCTCCTTTTTAATACTTCTCAAGTGTCAATGTTCCTGAAACTCACTTGCAAAAATCAGATTGTGGGACTGGGGCTTTAGTTTGAAAGCAGCCTAGCAGGTATAATCAAATACCTGTCATTCAAATGGGTGGTTACTTTGGATCTCTCTTAAATGGCAGACTCTTCGGATTAGGGTCATGGTCTCCAGGCCAGAAAGATTAACAGTTTTCCATTAAAAAAATAGAAAAAAGTAATAGATGCAAAATTTGACACAGCACTATA
The DNA here is from genome assembly GCF_000687185.1 of Egretta garzetta. Taxonomy (NCBI): domain Eukaryota; kingdom Metazoa; phylum Chordata; class Aves; order Pelecaniformes; family Ardeidae; genus Egretta; species Egretta garzetta. Next base: position 8,820,665 of record NW_009259683.1, read on the forward strand.
AATTAAAAATCATAGAATCATAGAATCATTTAGGTTGGAAAAGACCTTTAAGATCATCAAGTCCAACCATTAACCTAACACTAAACCACTAAACCATGTCCCTGAGCACCTCATCTACCCGTCTTTTAAATACCTGCAGGGATGGGGACTCGACCACTTCCCTGGGCAGCCCATTCCAGAGCATGACAACCCTTTCTGTGAAGAAATTCCTGCATCTCACCAAAAACTATATAATTTCTAGAGTTTTGTCTGAGCAAGAATTTAGGTCTAAATGTCTGAATGTTCCTTATTTCATTATAAATGTATCTTCATAATTCCTTATGTGATTTAACAGGATACGAACATTAAAAATATAGAGAACTAGTAGAACCAGATTATTTTGTCTTTTGTAGTATCTTGAAGAAGTACAGGAGTCATAAAGCAGGATGGCAAAAAGACATTTTCTACTCTTAAAATTAATAGCAGCTGGTTTTTCTGGAGGCAATCCCCTGTGGATCCTTAATTCCTCTCTTTCCTAACAATTTTTAAAAAGCTGAAGTAAAGAGCTGCTTGAAGTTTCTGAGTATGAACTGCAAAATAACACAGCCAAGATTATTAAGAGACACCTCATTTCCCCCATATACAACCTGTGCATCCCTCTCATTTGTTAACACAATTCATCAGAAGCATTTACAATGCTGGAGAAAAACCTTAATGTTCTTTACATTGGCACAGGCTGCTTCCCTCCCTTGTTTCTGCTGCAACATCACCTCTTGTACGCGTGGGAAAAGTCACGTTCACATATTATTTGCTTTACTTTCAGTCAGTTTCTGAACACACTTCACTCTCTGGCTGGAAACACGGAGGAGAGACTCGGCATCACATCAACCGCCAGATCGCCACAGGTCACGATGTCTCCATCATTGAAACTATGCCTTCAAACACGAGCAAAGCTGGAGAGGAGCATCACAGCCAGCACCAGCCATCCTACATCCTACAGCAGGTTCTCTCATTTCCACAGATATAAGGCCAAGGAGCTACTTGTATACAGCCCTTTCAGTAATATATTTATAGATGAGATGTTTTATCTCCAGAAGAGTGATTCACAGTGTAGGCAATACTGATGGCCAGCTGTATCAGCCGTTTCCTGGCAGGCAGCAACCTACTTGGAGAATCAAGGGCCAAAGGCAAATCTAGCCAGTCCCCATCTCTTAGGAGATGTCCATCCCAGACATCATAAATGTCACTGCAAATCAATACAAATTATTAGCTGAAAAAAAAATTAACATAATTGCTGTCTTATCCCATTTCTTTCCCTTAATGTTTCTCTACGTCAGTTCCTAGCTATTAAAGATTGACCTAGTAATCACTGACAGAACAAGGCACAGTCTGCATTTTGTAATACAGATTAAATTTTTGGCCTGCCATGCAGTTATTATCCTTCTTTTGGATGACGGCACTTTTCAGTATCAAGGCTTTAGTGTGCCATCTGGTGGATTTTCAGCATTTGGTACATTTTGTTTACGTACAAACCCAGTGATACAGAGATGCCCGATACTCTGATAGGAGTACCTACCTTCTTTGGCCAAGGTCTTTGTTAAAGAAAAAACAGTATTCATCTTATCATCCCATTATTTGCTCAAATTAAACTTTTGCCTGAGAGTAATACTTCTCACACTTCCAGGCAAATGAATTTTTACTACTGTAACTATTGTAACTTTAGCTAATCCCTTACATGGATTGATTTTATACGTAATTGAATGGTGGGTCTCTCAAAAAACCCTCCCCCAAACTAGCCTAACAGAATTCCATATTCAGGGCCACAAGCTGAGACCCTCAATGACATTTAGAAACTTAATTCTCACTGACCAAACATGCTAGGATTGGTGTCTGTTTGGGATAAGGGTCAAAGATACTGAAGCAAACCTATTACCCTACAATTTCAAACAAAACTGAGAGTTTGATTCTACATTCTAAGTACCGCAGCAACAACTGTCATTTAGAAAAGACTGTAGGTTTTTATGATACCACATGAAAAATGAGAAGCCAGCTAAAATATTTGAAAATAAAAAAAAATTCTGAGCATGAGTTTTCGACTGTATCCACCCTTTTTTTTCTAACTGTGAGGTATTTCTTCATTTCTCTTTTTTTATAGAGCACGAGTTCTGTGATGAGGAACCTGGGATGGATTCAATTTCAGAATGCACAGAGCCCTGAGAAGGAGTATATCTTCTGCTCCAGCACAGTGCCATGGGCACTCTTCCACTGTGCACGAGATGCAGTACGTTCCATTGCAGCTAAGGCTTCCAGGATTTTAGCGCTGGGTGGAGGCTGCCCTCTGAATGAATGAGCTGCAGCTGCCACAAAAGAGCATGAATGGGCAGTTGGACAAGGCTTCAACCCAACATATGATGCCAATTCAGAAACCTGGATTGAAGGTGGCAATGATTGTACAGGAATAAAAGAAAAGACCAGCTGGATATGAGGATCTTAATGAATCTCCTTACTGGAGTCTGGCCTTCTTTCCTTAAAGTGAAAACAAGACAAACACAGATAAAACAGAAGGGAAAAGAACAGCAGTGATTGAAAATGCAGCTTTTGTTTGTGGTCCCGATTGTTACTGGCAGCCTGACTGCTTGAGAAAAACAGGCTCAGTACAGTTTTATCAGCCACTGTGAGACTTGGCAAATGTACCAACGCTGTGCTGTTTTAGACATTGATTTTAGCTGCCTTTTTGGACACAGGCTCACTGCATGCTGCTAAAAGGTCACCTAAGACAGATGGTTTTTAAACTGAAAGCTAGCGTCAAGAAGTGAAAAGGAGATATACAACTAGGGAAGAAAAAGAAGGCAAGAAATGAATGTGAGGATATCAGGATTTAAGTGACCAGGTGGTTTTCAGAACTGAACTGTGACTGGGGGAGGTGGCACCTGGATTGAGATTCCTCTTTTTGGCCAGGACATCTTTTACAATCAGGTAATGAAAGCCCAAGTCATACCATGGGTCTGAAGTCTCTAGGAGACTGCGAGACAACGCTGCTTTTGGATCAGATAGGCTACGTTGCAACAGCAAGCAGCGTGACCCGATAGGTGTGGATCCACAGAGAAAAGCAGCTGGTGCTGGGACCAGGTACCTGCACTAAAAGTTTAAAGGAGGTTACTTTGAATTAGCTCTGGCCTGACCCCATAGACTTAATGGCCATTAGGATTTAAAGTTCGTTCTGCAGATCACATACTGCAGCTGAAAGGAAATCTGGAAGCCCCAAGAGCACTTTGCAATGAAAACCAAAGCACAGTAGCAGGGATAAATGCAGATTCAATTAGAAAGTGCAGACCTGATTGCAACTAAAATACCGACACAAGGCCACAGCACCATCTGCCTTGGGGAGCAATTCTTGGCTTCTAGGCCAAGTGGTAATGTGGCTGCTAAAACACAACTCTCTTTAAAGACTACCGGCCTTGTCCATGTAGTTCAGGGTTTAGCCCAGCCCTCTGTAGGCCCCATGCAGCACCTGTAGGCTTTAAGATGTTATTATTTTGCTGTAGGTTTTCAGTTTAGAGTGCCTTATAGAAAGCAAAAAAAATGTTGCAGCCTGTTGGAGGCAGATTTTCTATAGGCTGCCAGAAAGCACACATGCTGCATGCTCCAGGGCACAGCATGCACACGTAGGTTTTCTGGGGACAGAAGTCTGTGGGGATAACCCCAAATTGCTGCAGGAGACGAGGGAGGGAGCCCTTCTGGCACCATCTTGTCCAACCTGCCTACAGGGAGAAAGACAGAAGTCCACATTTTTGTTCATGCTGCCTTTCCATCTTATTCTGAGCTTTTATTTAAGGAGCAGAGTTAGTTTTTTATTATCCTGGATAAAGTTGAGTGTAGTCCTTAGTGCATTATATGTTCTCACTGCAGACTAAATCCACTCATAAATAAGAGTTATAAAACGTATATTTCATTTAGGAATAGAAGTGGATGCAGTTTTGTATAAGGTCTTTAACTGAGATTGAAAGCACATTGCAAGGATTAAATATGACCTAAATAGAGGAAATAAAAAATATAGATATTTCTTCCAGAAAGCTGAGAGTGTATAACATACGATTCATTTCAGCAGACATGAAATACCTTGGAGGATTAAAGCCACAAGAGAATACAGATTACAGCAGTTCAAGGTATTTTCGCTTTCAATTTTGCAAGTTCAATCTGACATCTGAAAGCCATTTTTATGTCAGTTCTTTTGCACTAATCCAACTTTACTTGCAGTAAAGTACTGCAAATTATACCATTTGTTTTACCTGTGAAAACTAACAATGACCTGTCTTCACAGCGCTGTTCAGTCAAAGAAACCTTCTGGTCATGTAGTATTTGAGTAGTTTCAAAGGCTTTTGCATCACTTAGCATTTTAGTAGTTCAAGGATTCCTGGTATGTGATGTCAGGCTTGTTTTTAGAGAACAGCAGCGTTTCTGAGGCTCCCACAGCATAAAAGGAATGTTAACACGTTTAATGAAATTGATGTATCAAAAATTTATTTTTCTCACTCCCCATGTGGATTCAATCAGTTTGAAAGTGTACTTTTACTAAAACAAGATTAGCTGATAGAAATTAATTTAAATCAAAGTGACATAAAAGCTGATAAAAATTAGATTTAAACCAAAGAAAACCAGGGAAGGAATACCTTTTCCAAGGTTTTGCACCACTTCAGTTAAATCGGTTTAAACTCAAATATGCAACTTCATGCTCATATGAAGCCTGGCTTTTCTGGACAACATCTTTACTAAGCAGCCACAGGTTCCATCGGTGAGAAGAAGACACCAGGCTGTTTTTCTGCCATTACTGCGGCTTACTTCGTAGGTCATTTGCAATGTACAGGGCACCAGCAGCCCTTTCTGTGAATTTTGTAATTTTATCTTTGTCTTCTACCTTTTAGTATGTGCTTCATGAAGTGTTACAAATTTTCTCATTATTTGCGCAAATTAGACACAGGCCCTAGCGACAGAAAGGAGATCCTGTATTATTAACATCGCCATATACGAAGAACGCCGTTTAAGGTAGTTTGACATCGTAACAGCGTCTTTCGTCGAAATTACCAAATGTTCAACTTAAATTCAGGATGACATCGTCACACGGTGCTTTGTCCAAACTACCAAATGTTTAATTCAGGGTCACGGGGCGACTGGATGCGCGGG
>NW_009259683.1:8826580-8884031 GCF_000687185.1 Egretta garzetta
CCGGCCTAACAGGTAACGGTCCCCCCACCCCCACCCCCTCCCCTGTTCTCCTTCCAGCCTTCAGGGTGTGCCGGTGGCTTACGACAACATCAAAGTGGTGGGGGAGCTCGGGGACATTTACGACGACCAAGGATTCATCCACCTGAATATCGAGGCGGACTTCATCATCTTCAGCCCCAAGAAAGGGAAAAAACTGGTGGTATGTGAACGCGTTGACGTCTCACTGGGCATTTTTTTTATTAAGTAGTCATAGCGTGGCTTATCTCCATCATCAGTGGAGGTTTGGGACTTAGGGGGAGTTACATTTTAGTTTGTATTAGTAGTTTACTGGTGTATGAGTTGATGACAGTAGTTCATCAGCCATTTGTAGCAGTAGTTTCTATTTTCATCAATCTCTACTGTCTGTTCCTATATTTATTAAATTTATATATAATATTTATTGTAAAAACATTGTATCATAAGGATTACATATTACTAAATACAATATCATAATTTTGTATATAATTTATATCTATGCTTCTTTCTGAAGAGCAGATAATTCTGCAACAGGTGTGTTCATCCTTACTTAATAGTGGCAGGAATGTTTAGGGTGTTTTCATGAGTTTATTTCCTTCAAGTACAAGAGCAATACAACAGGTTGAAGCATGCCTTTCAGTAAAAGGAACTGTATGGCTTGCAGGAGGCCATACGTTTTGCAGTATAGCTAGTGTCTTTCTAAATGTGATTAGGAAATGAATGGGTCCTCATGCCAGCATGAAGGCTGTTTTAGGCAAGTAAATCAGACTTAAAGTGGCTTTAAAGCAAAGTTGATGGCTTTAGTGTGAGGAGAGCATTACCTGTTCAGGTACTCGCTTTTTTTGCTCTTTCAGGAGGAATTGTATGAAGACTCTATAGGAGTCGTTTTGTTTTTAGTGAAGAGGAGTTAGCTTATTTGCTAGATAAACTGACTTTGTAACTTGTTCATATAAAGTCAAAAAGTTTCCATATAGGAAATCAAATATATATAATGTGTGCGTGTAAAGGGATGATCTTTACTATACCTTCATATGATATTCTTTTTCTTTTTTAGGGTGTAATTAATAAAGTAGCCCCTAGTCATATTGGCTGCCTGATACATGGATGCTTCAATGCTTCTATCCCTAAACCTGAACAGATGTCAGTTGTACAGTGGCAAGGGCTGGGGTTAAAAATAGGGGATGAACTGAAATTTCAGGTATTGCACTTGGATTCTGATGCAGCTGGAGTGTTCTTCATTCGAGGAGGACTCACTAAAAGCAGGTATTGTGCCATACTAAGAGAATATTTTAAACTGTTTTAATGGGTTTGTTACAACCTAAATGATTTGAATTAACATCTTAATCTTTAAGCTTTCTCGCTTATACACAAACCCATGTCTATATGTACCCTGTGTTAGTTACACTAAACTTTCTAGTGTTAAGGACTTGCATGGCAGTTTTCTCTCGAAAAATAAAAAGATTTTTTTTTTTTGCTTGAAAAATCTAAGTGTGCTGACCTGTGAACCGTTGATTGTTTAAATAGTACATGTTCAAAATAACACCCCGAATGTCTAGAGTAGCTGTGTTTATGAATGTGCATAGGCTTTTTAAGTGAAAACACTCAATTCCTGAACACAATGTTTACACTTGTATTTGCGCACACACGTATTCTATAACCACAAATAGTTATATGTGAATGACTTAAATGCTTGCTGAAGCATAGGAATATACTTAATCTCAAAGATGATACGAGAAAATATGTCACCTTCCTTGCACATGCGCCTCTGCAAATTTTCAGAGCAGGTCGCTAAAAATCTTAATTGTGATATCTTTAAAAGAATTCATTCAGATTTTTTTTTTAAAATGGTCATTTGCTGAGCAATTTTTTTCCACCAATGTGGTTATGTTTTTAATTAAATGTACAATATGACTATTACTGACAAAACTCATAACAATTTTTGTTTGTTTGTTTTTTTATCTGGAAGGATGCTCTGGATTGTTTCAGTGAACTTACAGTGAAACTTGGCAATTTTGTACTCAGTGCCTCAGGGGACATCTCCCTCTGTGATTTTTAACTGCATTTTTTCCATATTTGTCTTCATAAACATTTTCTCCAGTGCTCTCAGTTGCAGGTACCTGCTGGGTTTTTGGATTTTGTTTGTTTTTTTTTTTTTTTCTTCTTTTTTTTAACTCTTTTGGCATCACTTTTGTTTTAACTGTGTAGACTTCAGCAAGGCAGTTGCTTGGTAAAACCAGCAGTGTGTCTCATATATGACTGAACAGGCTGTTGGCTGTGCAGGCTTGTGAATAACTTAAAAAAAAGATTTACTACACAATGTGTAATTATGAATTAGTGGATGAAGGAATACAAGAAAAGAGGAAATATCAAAGTGGTGGGTACAGCATTTTAGAGAATAAATTTAGGCTAAGATTTGAAAGAGAATATTGATTCTGTGGTAAGAAGGAAGCTAGTCAGGTAATAGAAATTATGCTGAAAGTATTAACCTGGCTTTATGTTTTCTGTAACTAGAGTATCATGTTCTCTAGTTGTTGGGTTTTTTTAGCAAATGCTTATCTTTTATCTACTTTGTATAAATACTGTGTTTTAGCCAGTTCTGACATTTCACTGTGTGAGGTGCAGTTAGATGTCCTACTTCAGCTTATTTTGTGTATTTCTTTATAGCATGCAGCCCAAACAATCTGAGACTGTCACTGACGGTACAAATGGAGATGAAATTCAAAAGCTTGACCACCAGGAAAATGGCTTCAATGACTCTGGGGGAGATAATATCACAGAGGAACCTCTATGTGAGACAGATAACACTGGGAGAGAAAATGCGGACGAGCAAAGTGCTGATGCTGTGAATGGAGTATGTGATGATAAAAACAAGAAGAAGAAGAAAAAGAAAAAACATAAGCAAGAAGAACAGGAGCATGTATTGCCTACCAGTGACTCCAGTGGTTACCAAAGTGACCATAAAAAGTCAAAGAAAAAGAAAAGAAAGCATTGTGATGAAGTTGAAGAAAATGAATTATCTCAGCTGTCACAGGAACCCAAAGCTAAAAAGAAAAGGGACTAAAGTCTGAAGTGCCTTTCCTGAATAAGATTTCAGACGTTTTTGATAAGCTTCCAATAAAATCCCATTCTCAAAACGTGTATGTATATTTCTTTACTAAACAGTCTGCTCTGCTAGGTGGGATGATGTTTGTGTGCATATGTGCACCACCAGCCTTAAAGGCAGGAGCTTTTAAAGAATTTATAGAAGAAACAGGATAGAAGCAATACCTTCCTGTTTTATTTACTGGAGAATAAGGCACAGAACAGTGGAATGTAATTAGAGGAACACATGCATTGCCTCTGTGTCTGCTTCCCAGCTCCATGCATTCGCCAGTAGCCACTTACAATCTTTGCTACTCTAATTCCATCTTTGCTGCTCAGTGACTTGAATTTATAAGGGAAGATTAAGCTTACCTTTGGGGTTCTGGGAAATACACCTGAATTCCCAGGGCTGAGAAGAGTTTTGGTTTTTGTTTTTTCTTTATTGTAGTAAGAGGCCATGAATGCCTATGAACGAAACTCTGCAGCCTGACTTAACCTTTAAGCAAAGACTTGAGTGTCTTGGATCTTTCAAAACACCTTTCATGGTACTCTGGGAAAAACAGTATGATCAGTTGATTCAGAACAAGCAGGGAAGGTGGGAGAAGATTAATGTACCTTTCATGGTACTCTAGGAAAAACAGTATGATCAGCTGATTCAGAACAAGCAGGGAAGGTGGGAGAAGATTAATGTAATCTAGTATAATGAAGTTCCACTTACAGGTGAGATACAGGCCGATAAGGCAGTTGGTAATGGGACATACTTTGATACAAAGTTCATTTTTATGCATCGAGCTCATTGACTTCATGGTTTTCTTTAAAAAAAAAAAAAAAAAAAAAGCTGAAGCGCAACTCCCAGCTTTTCATGCTAGTTGTAACTTTCAAACACTGTTCTCTGGAATAGCAGGTACCTCAGCAGGTCAATTATTTTCCAAACTGTTGGAATTAATGTTAGCGGAAAGTTCAGATAATGGGAAAACGACAGTCAAAGGTTAATGAGGTTTCATTAAGAACTAATTTTCCTGGTGTACATGTATGATAATTTTTTGAATATCAGTACTTTTGGTTGTGGCTCTTTTTTATTGTGAGGACTTCTGGGGAGAGCTGTAGTTGGACATGGTCTAGGCTAAGTCTTTAACTGAACTAGGAGGCAGTGATTACTCTGGTATTGATTTACCTATTAAAAGAAAACATAACCAGCTCTTTGGAAGCCTTGTAAGTTAACCGCATGTATGTGGAAACTTGCTGTTCTTCTGTCTGTTCTCAGGTGACAAAACGTTTTGCACCAGTGATTATACTGATGCTATTAGCTCGCTTTACTAGGTTGATGTACGGTGCCTATTAACATACCCATTCACGTTGAACGTGTTCTGAATTTAAAGTGTGACAATACTTGTTTGAGGGCTCACTTTGGGCTATATTAATGTCTTTTATGTATCTTTAAAGCTCCAAACTTACGAAGACAAGTCTAAGTTTCTGTCTTCCAGGCTTGATGGCATGGCAGTACATCATAGTACATCATACATTTTAAAGTTGTTATAACACCATAAAGAAGTTACCAAGAGTTTTCGAAGACCTGTAAGGTGAGCTTAAATAGCTGTTTAAGGGCAGCAGAAACTTCAGTATATCCTCTTTTGCTTGCTTTTCAGCGCACTTGATCTTGAAACCAGTTTCTGGACAGTCCTGAGATGAACGTGAATCATCCCTGTTATGTTCCTACATGTGACAATGCTGGCGCTTGAACTACATGCAATTTCATGGACACTCTTTCATCTGTCCATTCTTACCGTACTAAGTGTTGCAGATACTAACACAAAAAGTCCCACCCTAACGTGCTTAAAATTTAACTGCACAGGACAGGCTGAAGGTTGGGACATAATATACAGTCAGAAATGATCTGTTAGCTTACCCCCCCCCCCCCCCCTTTTTTGTGTGTTTTTTTTAATGGACTGGTGTAGAGGGAAGAAGTTAGATGGGTAGGTATGGAGGATATATCAGAGAGGAGGATGGCAAGTGCAGATCTTTTTTGTTGATGCCTATGGGAAGGGAAGGATGGAGGCAGTTGCTATTGCAGATGAACCAAAGACAGAGAGTCATGTGACTTCATCTGTTAGACCTTAAGAATCATTATAGATCACTTTCCTTTTTAGGGTAGGGAAACACATCTCCAGCAGACCCACTGTTGGTGGCTGTGGCATGAGCCAAGCCCTACCAGTTCATAGAAACAGCTTGTAGCACCAAGAGTTTGTCTTGCTCCATTCCAGCTTTTCATCAGCGTGGAAAGAAGGGGGATGCTCAGGGGAGGAAAGACTGAAGTTGCAACTAATGAATCGAGTGACATAGGTAGTTTAAATGCTTTCAGCACTTCAAATGCTTTTTCCAGTTTTGCTGCTTTACCATTCTCTTACTGAAACAGAAATGCCTACCATAGTTTTAACAAACTATGCAAGCTGGCTTTTTGAGGGTATTAAGCAACTTTTCTGAAAGCCTGATGTAATCTGTCTCAGTTTTTGGGCCTTATTTAAAGGCAGGATTTTTTTGGCACACAAGTGTGGCTGGCACCCTCTTGTATCAGTTTTTGGTTTTCTTTCTTGGCTTACAACAGAGAAGAGCAATTAAAAAATAAATTAAATGCAGGAGCTGTCAATTCATGATTGTTGAACAAGTTGTTGCTCTAATGTTGCAAATACTATAGCATGTTACATTAAATTCTTGCTAGTTTAACATGCAAATAGCAATTGTGGTACACAATAAAATTGTAGATTCCTTTGCCTAACAATTGTACAAAGCAGTTGACTGTCTTCTGCTGGTTTGTGTCTTTGGAAGGGGAAAAGTGAAGAGAAGACTTAAGGAAAAAAAGTGCTTTTCACAGCTGGAGTCAGTATTGGCAGCCTCACAGCTGCCCTGTTGATGTTACTGTAAACACTGTTTCGGCTTTAGCTAAATATGGCAAGAAAACTTGCATTTTCAAAAGTTAATTGTCACTCTATTCATGACTTTACATCACCTCTCATTGGTTATTTCCCCTTAAAAAACCTAAGATTTTCCAGTGCTTGAAATTAATAAAGGAAAGAAGCAAAACCTGACAGTTTCCATGAATGTTTCTCTGAAGTTTGATCGTTACAAACGTTTAGCTTTTTGTGTTCCCTTGGACTATGGAGGAAGAGTTGTATTGAATTCTGAGTTGAGTCGAGATTTTTGAGTATCGAGAACAAACACTTGTAAAACTTCCAGTGCAGCCAGGTGAGTTCCTTTTGTTCAGAGTGCATTCTAGTCCAACTCGCTTCTGTCACATAGCAAAGAGGTTAGAAGGTAAAACTGTATTTTGTTCTCTAACTACATTGATAGCTACACCAAGGTAACTATCATGTGATCTAGAGAAAACATACGCTGTTTTCTTTCCCATTCTAACATTTAGTTGGCAACAAAGCCAGTATTCACTTCTATCTGTGGTCAATAATCTTTTGTCTGTATTATGAAAAATGTAGTTCCAACTTAACCAGCTATAATAAGTTTCTAAAGCAGGGACTGTTTCTTTGTAGTATTATAAATATTTTGATTCTGCAAACATGTTTCTCAGTGTATTGCATGCCTTTGGCAGAAGAGCAAGTGCTCTTAGAAGAAAGTATTTTTAGCTCTCTTTAAAACAATTGTTTTGTACTCTCTGAAGCTTGCAATGATCTGCAGCATTAACTTTTGCTCTTTGTCTTTTCCTTGCTTCTCTTAGAAACAAACTGCGCTTTTGACTTGGCAGTTTGCTGCTGCTTAAAATACGCAGCCCAAACAGCCCAGTGGATGAGCTCTAGGGAAAGGATTTTTAAATGGGCCTAAGCAAGCTAGCTGCCTTTTGGAAAACATGAGCCTTGATCAAATCCGCCTCTGAAGAAACAGTTTGTCTTTGGAAGCATCCCAACCTTTGCTAGCCCTCACACAGTACAGACCTTTGCTGTAAAAAGCAAGGGGGTAGTTACCTACCCAAACTGTTGGAGTTGTACTTTTTTCTATATACCTATGAAGAGCTTATGTGATCTGATGCTCTCAGGATTATTAGAGTTGGCTATGAAAGGACTGAATAGTTTCATTCTAATAAAGCATATATTTTTCTTAGCATAATGTTGATTCTATTCTGCTATTTAGCTTTCAGAAATTCTGTAATTTCAATAAAGCCTGAAGAACTTCAGTATCCAGTAGACTTAGTCTGTTCATATGGTGACTATACTTTGTCTCCTGGATTCATGTGAACAAAAATAAGACTGAAAATCAAGCTTCGCACTTGTCCAACATTGTCAGTAAGTAAGTTTTTTACAGACACAGATCACGATTTTTGTGTCCTTTATGCTGACTTTTCACATAACTAAGTTAGAGCTGGGTTAAATTCAGCTGTGTGTCCTGTAGCAAGCCACCCAATTGACCTGATTTTAAGGAATTAGGAGCAATTGCAGCCTGGCAATGGTTTCAAGTTCCCCTGAAGTCAGCTGTCCCAGGCAAAGAATGGAGGCAGGTAAGGAGGAATGAGCTTTAGTTTTCCCACTCTAAGGACCTCTCCTCTGAGACATTGGTGATCACCTTCCATTTCCCAGACTGGTATGTCTGTAGTATATTATTACTTCTGGAACATTTCTTTTTTGGCCAGAGACAGTTCAACTCAACAAAGAGTTCTTTGAGAAATCTATCTACAGAAACAGCTAAAATGAGCTTTCTGTACAGGAGGTGAGTGAACTGTAGCAGTTCTTAGTACATAGCAAAGAAACCTTAAGAATAGAGGGAAGAATTTTGGGACGAGACTCATTATCAATACCTTCCTCTTCTATGGATTATTTTAGTGTATTTCATATGACTAGAAGGTTGAGCTATGACCATTAGTCTCTGAAGCTATATGATACATATTAAGAATGCAGGTACCAAGATATGACTGACTATTGCACTTCAGAGCTTCCCTACTCTTTATCCCCTGTGCTCCTTCCTCCTTTATGCACCTTTCACTGGTGCCTTTGGTGTATGGGAACTTCTCTAAGAATATTCTTACTACACCTGAAATACCATGCCCCACTCAAGAGCAGGATTTCATTGTGCTGCACAAATTGATTGAGGAGAACCTTGTGTTTAAGAAGCTCTGGTAAGAGCCAGTCTGCCAGTACTGTGTTGCTTAGAAGCTCACACTAAGTATAGTTGATCCACTAGAAATTTGGACACTGAAAGAAGATGATCTGTGTCAAATACCTTGACCTGAGTTGCAATTAAGGTTGCATTCAGAAACAATATTGCAGTTCTATCTGCACAGCCATGATCGGTGGGCGTGAACTCATTGCGAGGCTTACATGCACAGCACACACAACTTCTGCGGAAGACTTGGGACCACAGCAGTTAGTGGAATGCAGACTGTGCAGGTACAGTCCCAGATTTCACTGAAAGCATGTTGTCAAAACTAGTGTGGAGTAACTCCCACTCATTCATGAAGCTGGCTGAAGCCAGAGTTGTCTCATTTTTAAGGAGAATTGGACTGGGCTGCAGTTGGCCTTGATGAAGTCAAATGTTTAGGCTTGTTTGTGTGAAGACTGTCTGTACTTTTATTTTCTCATAACAAAAGTGTGTCCTGGTTTCGTCTGGGATAGAGTTATTTTTTTTCCTTTGGCTGGGATAGAGTTAATTTTCTTCCTAGTAGCTGGCATAGTGTTGTGGTTTGGGTTTAGTACGAGAATAACGTTGGTAACACGCTCATGTTTTAGTTGTTGCTAAGTAGTGCTCAGACTAATCAAGGACTTTTTCAGCTTCCCACGCCCCCTCCCAGCTTCATGTGCCCTGGCACAGCCAGGACAGCTGACCCCAACTGGCCAAAGGGCTATTCCAGACCATAGGACGTCATGCTAAGGGAGAGTTGGCTGGGGAAGAGTGATTGCTGCTTGGGGACGGCCTGGGCATTGGTCAGTGGGTGGTCAGTGATTGCGTTGTGCATCACTTGTTTTGTATATTCTGTATATTTTTATTATTATTAATATTAATATTATTACTATTATTTTCCTCTGCTGTTTTATTAAACTGTCTTCGTCTCAACCCACGGGTTTTACTGTTTTCTTGATTGTCTCCCCCATCCCACTGAGGGTGGTGGGGAGTGAGCAAGTGGCTGTGTGGTGTTCAGCTGCCTGCCGGGTTAAGCCACAACAGTCCTTTCTGGTACCCAACGTGGGGCACAAAGGGTTGGAGATAACGACGGATCTGACCAGAATACGTTAAAACAAATTTGTGATAGCATTCATTTTATTATCTTATTAATTTCTGGTCACAATGTTGACTTACTTGCTCTCAGAGTTGTGCTATGTAACACCTCACTTGCCGTATATACTGTTTATCGGTATTTATGTGCTATCACCTCTGTGAGGTGGATTAAAGTCACCACTTTGCTGTACTGTGTAATACTGGTTTATGGTATGATGATATTATTGGTCATGAGATCAATCTCATATTTGTACTCAGCATTGTTGTCATCTCTGTACTTCGGGAGACATCGATTGGAAATTATTAATAATTATACTTTTTACTTTTTCTCCTCAGAGAGCCAGTCTTTGGGGGAGACACCTTCCTCCATCTTCCCCTTCTTCTCCAGACTAATTACAACAGCTCTTGAGAATTTTGAATATCCTTGGGATGTTCAAACCAGCGTGGTCCTATTGCTGTGTCTCCTGAATGTGGTTCAGGTCTTGTTCAGGGTTAAACAACTACTTAAGAATACCATGCAGAGATCAACCCCTCCAACGGGCACTGCAGCTACTCCAACCCCGGCAACAGACACTGTGACAAAATCAGGGAACCAACTCGTTCCAGTATCAGTCGCCCTTACACACAAGAAGAAATCTTGGAAGCAAAAGTCAGCTTGTTTAGAAAGGCAGGATGAAAAAACAGGGCCATCACAAGGAGTGGAGGAGGAAGAGGAAGAACTCACAAAGGAGGCAGAAACCACTTGATCCCTATCCTTGACTGAGCTGTGAGGTAATGCGAAAAGATTTCAGCTGTCATCCAGGTGAGCACATTATCACCTGACTGTTCCGATGCTGGCATAACAGGGCGAGTAGCCTGGAACTAGAGGGTACGGAAGCCAAACAGCTGGGATCCCTTTACAGGGAAGGGGGACGATTGGAGTGATGGCGTTTGTTTTCCCAAGTAACCTTTACATGTGATGGAGCCCTGCTTTCCTGGGGATGGCTGAACACCCACCTGCCCATGGGAAGCAGTGAATTAATTCCTTGCTTTGCTTTGCTTGCGCACACAGCTTTTGCTTTACCAATTAAACTGTCTTTATCTCAGCCCACGGGTATTCTCACTTTTACCTTTCCAATTCTCTCCCCCATCCCACCGGGGTGGGGAATGAGCGAGCGGCTGGGTGGGGCTTAGTTGCTGGCTGGGGTTAAACCACAACAAAGTGTTAGTGTATGGATAAGTTAAAAATTCTCTATGGATCAGTTAAACCAACATTTAAAAGCTGGACTAAAACAAAAGGCAATTTTTTGCTGCATCAGTAATCATTGCTATCAGCATCAGGAAAAATAAGGCATAGTCTTGGAGCACTATTAAATTTTTGCATGAGCTCCTTTTTTTGTTTCAGATAACAAACCAGTGACATCTGACCCTCTTTCAGGACAATGCCACTTTATTACGTTCATGCTTGAAGACTCGTTTTTTCTCCAGAGATTTGGTCAGCTCTCCATAGACTCAAAGATGACCCTTTTTTTTTAAGGACTTTCCTAGAAGGACAGCTATTTGTCTCCCTGCTGGGAAAAAAAAAAAAAAAACCAACCCCAAAAACCCAACAACAAAACAAAAACTGCACAGGTGAGGTAGGAATTTGTAGTTTCTTCATGGATTTTGTCTACGTTTGCTTGTGGCTTTGTGAAGAGGGGCACACCTTCACCTCTGGTCTATCTACTTTCTACACAGAGAAGCAGTTGAGGACCTCTGCCTTTCAAACAAATTCCATATACTGTGGCTAAAAATAAGTACATGGAACAGTCTGCACTGATGGTGAATGGGATGTGTGCTGATAACTTGTTTTGATACTATTTTATCAGTGTTAAACTGAATTTAGCAACCTACTGTGTCTGTTATTACTAAATCCTATGTTTTCCTAGTTTTCTCAGAGGATACTTCCTGTTTCATATGTATAATTTCAAAATTCATTGTTTCATTTAGGATAGTCTTAAACTCTTAGTTTCCTTGGGCCAAGTGAATGATGTTATGGACTATTGTAAGTTTTCTAAAGTAGAGAAAAGTGTGCATGTATGATTGAAGCACATTTGCAAATTCATATTTTTACCCATGTAGTCTTTATAAAGCACTTACCAAAATATGCAGATGCTCACAGATTAGTTCTGTAGTCATTTGTATTGTGGTTATTTCCATCTCACTTCAGTGCCTGGTTTGCAAAAACATTGTCAGAAATGACCCCAAAATAGAAGCCAGCATCGTCGTAGTCATTCCTGATTTATATTTACCCCATAAATCTGTGGTTGTGCAATATTATGATGACAACTGTGAGGACAAGCTGTTGCAAATAACTTTGTATCTTCCTATTAATTAAGTGTAGCAAATGTCTTTTCTCAGGCAAAACAAATTCCCCAAAGGCTGTTTTCTCATTTTATGAACAAGTCTTAGAAATAGAACAGTAATTACTGTATTTGTGAGACAGGCATTCAAATTTCTGAATTACACTTCTGAAAGAAAAGATAGTTGAAAGATGTTGACAAACTGGATTGAACTCAAATACCAATAACAGCAATAAGAGAAAGCTCTGTTGCATGAAGGAAAAATAAAGATTGCTGATTTTTAGCCAAATGGTAGCTGTGACAGTGAAGTGGAAAAAAAACAGACCGAATAACTCTGCAAAATAGAGTCTGAAAAATAGACTGAAAACCTCTGCAATGTCTTGCTATGAGAGTTCTCACTGGGCTTGAGGTGAAGCCTTAAACACTTTCGGGTGGCAATGCAGCCAGGCACTTAAACATCACCTCTGAGGGATCATAGATACAAGCAGCGCTTCTTCAAATCATAAAGATTATGTGAAAACTTGGTGAGGGATGCTTTCTCTCAGCATTTTTCTATTGAACGCTTCTAATTCTATGATGAGAAATGTAACAAAGGAAAAAAAAACATATTTTCATTTTCTGTAGCATTTTTAGTTTGGTGTTATTTTTTTCTTGTCTCTGAACAAAAACTATTCTGTCAATAATATTTCTAGTGGTTAAGAAAACTTGAGTACAGAAAGTTCTGATACTTCAGGTTTTGTTTTGGTTTTTTTAATTATTATTATTGCAATTATTTATGGTTAGACTTTGTTTCTTTACGGGAGCACACTTTGGAAAATGGTCTAAGAAAATTCAGTGAATTTATGGAAAACTGACTAGGAGAGAAAGATTTCAAAAATGAGAAAAAGCTGGGGATTTCTTCATAAACCCAGCGTACAAAGGGTAATATTTCAGTTTAAGGAAGTTTTTCAAGTTTCAAAATCTTTACTGAGTATAGAAGGAAACTTGAAGACTTCTCTTTCAAGGCATTTTTCTCTTCTCTCCGCTAAGCATTTTCGGTCCATTCAAAATGCTTCTCTGGTTTTTGGAAGCGTGACATGACGTATCTAAAATGTGCAAATAGTCATTTCAGATAGAGAAGTATTCCATTCGAGGTTTCTGAATTGCACTGTTAGGTAGGGAACCAAAAGGATCCCAGTTCATATTCTGGTGAAATTGCCTGAATTGGGTTTTTTCAACTGTGTCAGAATGATTCCAAGAAAACTGCTCTGATCCACTATGAATTTACGTTTCATACGTCAAATCAGTGTAGGATTTCAAAAAGCCTGGCTTGCAGAGGATTCTGCCTGTTCGCATGCAGTGCCACACGGTGGAGTATTGCTTTTTCTGTTGGGCTTTTTCCCCACATTTGTCACCTAAAGAACTCAAAACTTCTGTGAACCGGTTTTTGATGAGGGGAAGTTTCTGGTGAGCATTTTAGCTTCAGAGCATTACTTTCTGTTAGTGCTGTGCTACTGGAGGATTACAAAGTCCCTTGTAAAAAACACAAGAGGTTCTGAATGACAAAGGACACTGCTGCACTTTGTTGTACTTTCTGATTGCTACTGTTCCACCCTTGGACTGCATTGATATTCATAATGCCCCTTTTAAATTAATAAAGCCAGTGAGAGCCTGCAGACTTATTTCATTCCCTTCTTTGTCACTTAGCAGGGTAATTCTGTATTACAGTTGACTGTAAAGAAAACTTGGTTTTCAGGTGGAAAGTGAACTAATATGTAAAGCTGCATTTTTTTGTCTAAATGATATTTTAACAGCATCAGGTAGAATTCAACCACGACGGAAAGGGCTGGTGAGCTAATTGAAATAAGACTGAAAGAGACAAACAGAATTTGTATGTGTTCTGTATTTCAGCATCAAAACCTTTGTATCTACCCTAGCTGCTGTGACCAGGTTAGTTTAGTTTATTTTCCAGTTTTCATATATCTCAAAGTGCAGTTAATACATGTATTCATCCAGTTTTTCACTGTTCATATTTCAGATTACTTCCTTTAATTTGATTTCTAGGAAAAGAGGCTTATGTCACCTTGCTCTGAGTACAAGCTCATCAAATGCGATGATCTGGCGGTGCATTTCTTTGTCCTTCCTTAGTAACTTTTTAGTTATTGGTCAGTTTACAGACTTCTGCCTACTTAACTGAAATACTGAATTCCTGTAAGTTTCATGGAAACGAGTTGTTGGGCAGAGGCAAAAAACTGTATTAGTTCTCCTGTTGGAAGAAAAAGTGACCTGAGTTCAGGTGTGGTGAGCCCTAACCCCTCTGTGGATTCCATGGCAGTGGGAAAAAGATTTGGGCACAATTTTGCACCTTATTAGGCCTGAGGGGATGGGAAGGGAGGCATCCTTAGCTCTGGTGCTGGGGAAACAACTTGGTTTTGTCTTTACTGTGCTTGGGTTTTTTTTATAACATGTAATTATTTTGTGTTTCTTCACAGCTCTGTTTCTTCTGGGTTTGCTGTATACTGATCTGTTCTCCTTTGCCTGCGTGGGATGAAGAGGCTGAAAAGTCCGTGGTAGTTCTCAGTTCATTGAGGCATTTCAGTTTTCACATAAGGCTACTGTTAATCAGCAAATGCTCAGTATTGATCATGTCAAGTCTCAATGGTTGCTGTAAGACCTGGAATTAAGATTTTAAAGAGTGAATTGGGGGGGGGAATTCCTCTGTGTACTGCCAACCTGCATAGGCTGCGGTGCTTTGACACTGCCACCCGTGGCACATTTGAATTGTATTAATGTAAAAAGGGTGACATGAGATTACGCTTTTAGCCCTGTGCACTACACCAGTCACAAAGTAAAATACAGAAACTCTCCTGGCAGTTGAGATCATAACCTGCTTCACTGCAGTGAAATACAGTAATGTGCTCAATTACGCTTTTTCTTGTTCTGGGTAAGGTTGTTTTAAGTGTGTCTCTGTAGAACTTCACTGGGAAGGTTAGAAGGTGTCTTAATCCTGCTTAGCGTGTTGAGTGATGTTCCCACTCCACATCAACATAAATCCATGTGTTTTACGTGAAAGCAATGTAACTATTAGAATCTTGCAGGAAAGGCGGGTAATGAAATCTTTACCTCTATGAATCACGTTTTGAGAGCAAACTGAGTTCTGCTTATGGAATGGTTGTGGGGATTTGTCTTTGGGGGAGATTTCAGGCTTGCATCCTTTCTGTATGTGGAAACTCAAAACCAAAAGCATCAGTAAGACTCTGCCATATGTTTGGATATTGGGGATAGAAAATGCAGCTATGCTTGTGGTATGTCTGTGCTCTGGAGCAGGTGTGTATCACTACACCTGGCTCAGATTGCTTCAGGCTTAGTCATGAAAATTATCTCTTGACTTAGTTTGGGAATTGCATGATTTTTAAGGTTAACTAGAGAGCAGAATTAAGGGGATTCTCTAAAATATCAAATATAAAAAGACTAATTCATAACTTTAGAGGCAGCATTGAGTCTGCTATGAAAGACAGCAAATGGGAAATAATGGAACTGTGCACTAAACTGTGGAAGATGTTCACATTGCTTTCTGGTGGGGTAGGATATTAAAATTAGTGTAGGACCCTATCAGGCAAAACAGTCTATGTGGGACCAGTGTTCATGCAGTTCTGCTTATTACAACTCTAGAAAACAGAAGCTTTTCTTTGACAGATACCATGCATGCTTAGAGACTTTCATTCTGGTGGTCTTACAAAAAAGTGCCTTTCACCCCTGAGCATCTGCTCTTATTCTTGAAACACCAACAATATATTTTGAAAAAAAAATCTTTAAAAAATGTCTTTCTGTAGATAGTCTTTAGTGCTAGCAAATTGGCTGTGTTTGCTTTTTTTCAGGTACAAAATTTAATTAAAACCACTCCTTTTTACCCTTTGTCCAAGTTGGCAGATTTTGTGTTTGGAAAAGCTTTGCACACACATTAAAAGGATAGTAGTATCCTCACTATTTCAATAACAAATTAATAGACCGTTTGTGAGGTCAGCACTAAAATACTGTTTAAGTGGCAAATAAAGCAAATTCATAGTTTTGCGTGTCTGTACAATTTATTTAGTATGATTCATAGTACTATGCAGCAAGGCCAAGATGGGGAATAGCAGAACTTCTGCTGAAGGCCAGTTAGGATATGGTTAGGAGGTTACAGGAGAGTAAAACTTTGATCTCAGTCTGCTCTTTGTAACATAATTTATCAATCTTACCAGTTTCAGAAGAAAAATAAATGGTGTCATCTTAATATTTTATGCTAATTTAGACTGAACGTCCTACAATATTATTTTGGCACTGTGCTAGTGGTGTGTCAGCTGTCTCCAGGGGTCCTCGTCAAAAGTAGAGGAAAGTGTCCTGCTGTGCCAATACTGCAAAATAAATAACATTCTCAGAAGATTCATACAGAGCTGGAGCACAGAGTGTTACTGGTTGTCATAAAACAGACAGAAAAACGGTTGCATTCTGAAAGGCAAGACTTAGGAAACGACTGATCCCAAGGAAGGATAAGTTTGTTGATCTGGAAACATCATTTGAGAAAGAAATGATGAGCAAGTGTCCAACAGTTTGGAAGTTATGAAGGGACACGTCCAAAATGCAGATCTATAGCTGAACTTCTTCCAAGTACATTTAACCTTGTTTGGTCTGGAAATCTCATGAGTCTGAATTGTGTTTTGAACTTACACTTATCAGTATTGGTTTTGCTTAGGCTAGATAGTACATAATGCTACCTGGAGGGCCTTTTTTTCTTATATTGATACTCTCATTTGTAGCTGAAATCAGTAAAAAAAAAAGTGCATTACTTACTTTAAAAATAAATAAATAAAAGGCAAGCCCTACATGTATGCATTTGGGGATGACAACTAAAGTCCTATCTAGTTTCCCGGTGAGTTAAGTTTTGCTACCCATTTCCAAACTGTCATGTCTCTCTTCATCCCTCTCCACCACCCCTCGTAAATCAGATTGCAATCAGCAATTCCAAACTGCTTACTGTGTGCCTACAGATATTGTAAGTGTTGCTTAATGAGAAGTCAAACAGCTACTCATAGTCACACACACACTGGAGGTAATTTATGGCTATGCCAGGGGCTTTGCCACGTGCTTCACCAGCAGGATCCCCTGTGAAGGATCAGGGGACTGTTGGGGTGTGCTGCTGCTCCCACCTAGCCTGCACCCCAGCTTCCCTCTCCCTGGGCTAGAACTGTACACTAGCCCCATCTCAATTCAAAGAATGATTGCAGCTGGAGGAATGTACACTATCCAATAACTGAGTATATTCTGGATTAATTAAAATTCTGGAATAATTAAAAAAAAACAAAGAAAGAAAGACTTAGACCTGTCATGAATTGGGAGGGGAGCTGGCTCTTTGATATCCTTCTTCATATCACGCTAAACGTGTATGTCTCAGTAACAAGTGATATTTCATCATGTTCCAGTCATTAATAGCTACTCCTGAGACAGGATTTGGATGAGGCGAGATGAATTTTTGAGAATTTTAAGGAAGGCTCTTACCTAGACCAGGCCAAGGGCAGGTTTTCAGGGCAAGCTGGATGGTCCCACACACACAAGCATCCTGTGTGCAAGGCGACCACACCTTGGGCCCGGCCCCACCTTTGTGAGTTGCATGCAGGTTTTGGTCAGTGAGTGCTAGCTTTAGGAGGATTTGACGGTGATATGTGTTATACTTTTTTCTCCTCTTACTCAGTTTTAAAATTGTTGTTTAGAGCACAGCACGTTACAATTGATTTATTGTACCAGTATAATGGCTTTCTGCTAGAACTGTTTCTCAGCTTTCTGTTTATTGGTTCATCTGTGCTTCAGGAGTTAGCACCATCCCCAGCTCTCATTTTTGGTTCCATTCACTAGGTGCTTTTTCTGTCATTCTCTTTTTTTCAACATGACTCCAAGAAATTAATCCTATTCCTTGCAATCCTCAAAGAATCACAGATTTCCATTACTTTTCTAATCATGAATGCCTGGCTTCTGCAGCTGAAGCAAAAGTTAAAAGGGAATCCCCTTTGTATTTAATGTGCACGTAGCACAATGCCTCTGTCATTTCTTTAAAATTATTTCTCCATTTTAAAGGCCGAGGTTGAAAGTCTAGTCTTGATCAACTCAATAGGATTTTCACCATAGAGTAGTGGGACTACTGAAATCAACCCCAGAATCCCAGCAGGTACATTTGTATTGTTCATTTTTATCTATGAACACTGGTTGCCTCTTCTCCTTGATTCCTGCATTACTGTCTCCTTAACAGTACTGAATTTTAGTCTTAGAAAAATAAGCTTAAGGTGTTCAGTCAATTACCAGAGATGGAAATAAAGCTCATGGAAGCCAGCATATTTTAATTTCTTCTTTTTAGGCTTAAAGAGCGTTTTACCTTTATGCATAACTGAGAAAATGTCTCTTCTACATCCTCAAATTTTTTTCTCTAGTTCTCAGTACCAACTATTTTGTATAAGAAGCCTTCACAATTTTCTATATTTACAGTATGGATCTACCAATCTCTTGCTTTGCATGCTTTTCCTGTTCCTTTTTGTAATTAACAAATGTATTTACATAAGAAAATTGTTTTTTACATTCTACAGTCCTTGTAACTGATCATGCATGAATGACAATGCTGCTGCCTGAGATCACAAGAACCTAAATAGCAAATTTTGAGGTAAAAAACAAGCTTATATACCTAAGGATCCAGCAAATAGAGGAAAATGCCGATAATCTTCATTAGAAAGTATCAAGAGAGTCAACTGCTCTGTAACAGCAAGTGTAATTCTCATCGTGGGAGACAGTAAAAGGTCAGTCTCTTATGGTTCCCTATTTGAAGATGTTGGCTGGGTAGCAGAACAAAATCAACTCTTGTCTTTCTCATGAGTAGTAGAAAGTAGCTCCGTTCCCCTTTATGAACGTGTACTCAGCAGTGTCAAGCTGTTAAAATGCTCAATACACAAAAGTCTCTGCTGTCCCTATTTTGGTGTAACACGATGTCCTGTATTCCTACACAGTAACAGGTGGTGTATTACTTGCCTTTTGCTGAAGTGCTTGCTCTTGGAGAAAGTTGGATGTTGGTAAAAGGGAACTTTCTTCCCACAAAATGTTGTAATTTTATTTAAAATTACTTCAAGTACAAATCAGAAAAAAAGATGCATGTTTTTTTACCTGCGTCACCAAGTGGTACTCTTTGACAGGCATTTCTGATGCTTGGCTTTCCCTCAGAATAACTTTCTGATTATATCCACCTACTGAGTGCAGAGGAAGTTATGGTTTAATCTCTGGCTGGCTTCTCAACGTCATATCTCCTACAGCTTTCCTATCCCCAGGGATCTGTCCTGAACCAGAACATCATCTCTCCAACTAAAACAAAGCCCCCTCCCTCTATTTTGGTCTTGATTTTTTCATTCATATTTATGTTGAGTGTTATTTTGACCCCCCAGGATCAAAGCCAGTTTGTGCATCATGCAATAAAACCCACCGAGCTCTGCATCTTCCTGTAACCCCGGCTGCTATGAAGGAAGGACTGGCAATGGAACTACTCCATATTCGATGTCAGCATTGTTCAAATGGGGCAGGTGCCAGCAAAGGTGGCTGTGAACCTGAGAGCCCACAGCAGGCTCCTGTGCAGGCCTTGTCTCTAAGGCAGTTAGAGCACCTCGGCAAGCTTGCTGAGAAACCTGCCAGTCCTGCAGTGAGATTAGCAAGTACATCAAAGTGAAGACACCAGTCCCTTTTTTTAAAAAAAGTGAGGCAAATGCTCAAGACCTCAATTGCATGAATTATCTCAGAGAAGCATGGAGTAAGAAAAGAAAAACAGATGAATACAAAGAATTCAACCTAGGAAAGAACCTCAATTCTTTCACCTTCGATATTTTTTCCTTACAGCTTGATTTATCATATCTTTCTTGTATCAGCTTTCTCTTTTACTTCCATTTCCCTCTACATATTTTGAGGTTTCTTCCTTATTTTCTATCACATTATTCTTCTCTTTTTTTCTTTTTTTTTATTCTTCTCATTTTCTGTCTTTCTTGGGATCTGAAGAAAGTAAGTTGTGGATAACTACAGAGCTCCTAGGTATGACGGTGACTTACATAAGTACTGGCTTAAATTAAGGAGCAATCTTAACAACGCTTGTGGGGTGCCAGCTGCTGTGGCATATGGATCATATGGTGTACTGGCCTCCCTCTTATATTGGCCTCTCTCTTTGACCATACATGTCATTTAGAAAGCCAGTACAATATCAAAAGGTCTTTTTAATGTGACTTTTTATGTCTCTCTCAAACAAAATTGTTCCTGGGAGCGAAATGTAGAAGAGGAAGAAGTAGGAGAAAAAGGATTTCATTGCAGACATCCTCACTTGTAACATTTCCATTCCATGTTCCAAAAGAGCATGTAAATAACAATACCTGCAAGCTTTATTTACATGAAAAATAATCCTAAACTAATGTAGAAATACTGTGAACTCTGTTGCTCCACAGCAGATATTTAGTGCCCATATGGTGGTAAAATGCTAGTGTATTTTAACTGTCCTCCAGGTTGTCTCTTGTGCCTGCACAACCTTTGTAATTGAACATGACCCAGAAAACCAGCATCTTCTTGTCACTGAGTTCTTCAAAATGTAAAGCAAACAGAGGAATTCCCAAGTGATTATAATTAAAACACTTTTTACTAAATGTCATCATGGTCCCTCATAAAACCAACGATTTGATGTGGTTTTCCATACTCGCAGGCTTCAGCCATTTGGTGTGGTAATAAACATCCCCAAATCTTATGTCATTGATTGTTTGGCTTCAGCGATGATGAAATATGGAAAACAAAATGAAGGAACATAAACCTTGTCTAAGATTTATTTGGAGACTGTGTGTGAGGCATACCTGGCTTTTCATACTTATCATAGCACCTGACAGAAGGGACACATTCAGCCTTAGCCATGTCTAGTTTATCTTGTCAGTGTCTGAAACAGACAGGGGAAACCTTTCAAGGTTGTACTTCATAAAATTGTAAGCAGACTGATAGATCTGTTTATTTTTATTTTAAATGTGCCCTGGTTTCCATAACAGAGACAGCTTGCATGTATGCTGATGAATGGTTCCTCTCCCATCACAGACCTTTATGGACGCTTTGCCAAGAAACTTGTTTTGTGAATTCCTCAGCTTTTTTTTTTTTTCCTTTCCCCCCCTTTTTTTTTCTTTTCCAGCACCTGAAAACTTGCAACTGGCCTGGCTTGAAAGCTGCCTTGGCAATTTTACTAAGGCACTTACTTTGATAGCTAAAAATGACCTTGAAGAATGATTAATACTGTGTGGGGGTTGATGACATAAATCTGTTAAAGTGTGCCTGATGTACAGCTTCACATGCAAGAATGTTATAGCCTTATTCCTGTAGTAACACAGTGACATTGAACAGACTGTAGCAGATATAAAATCTGCAGAAAAAGCCTCCCAACCCAAAGGGCTTGAATTATTTTTATGAATTTGTTACCAACAAAGTGCTTCTGGTAAGAGAATATAAACTTAATGAAAAATAAGAAACAGCAGTCTTAAGGTACATTGGGACGTATTCTCTAACTCACATAATTCCAGTGGTTATTACTGAGAATGTAGGTACTTGCCTCAGGAGTGAGAGTCCACTCTTTCTGTACTCTACTGTATTTAATACAAAACAACAACAAGGTACAGTTAAAAACGGAATACAAGCCCAATTCAGCTGTGCCAAGAAATACATCCAGCCTTTGTCTTAAATATATCTGTGCAAATCACTCAGTCGCTAGGCATTTTGGGTGTACATATTTAGAAGACAGGTTAATTCCTTCCTAACCTGAAAAAAAAAAAAATAAAGTCATAAGGAGATAGAAGAAGGAACGATGTACTTTGTACTGGACTAGTAAGAAATGAACTGAAGTTGCTATCCCTAACCAGAGAAACTGCATGTCTTACTATTTTGCCTTTTTGACTATGGGAAAGTAGCTGAATAATTAGATTTGCAGAGGAGCAACTGGGGACAGTTTCTAGCTAAGAGGCCTCAACAGTAGCTCGCACTGTGCTTAATCGTGGGAAATTACATTGATGATCTTTTTACTGTATATTGGCAATGAGTCTCTATCAAACACTGTTTTATCCCAGTGTGATTTCCTTTGACTTCAGAAAAAAATTGGATAGGCTGATGAGGGGGAGATGAGTATCCTAGAAGTACTTAAAATACAGTGCTCTGTGCCAGGTCATCTTTTCCGTTGCACAGATCAGCCAGCGCACTTCCTTTTACAGCCTCATCCCTTTCACCAGCTCCCATGTCTGCCAATGTTACAGGTCCTCATGGCTGCACAAAGCTGGAGAAGCCTCCAACTGCAATTTCAACAATAAAATAAAGTAAACATTCTCAGCACAAATAGACTATTTTAGTTCCCATGCCTGACAGTTTGGCACCTTTCACAGCACTAAATTAACTTAAAGCATTCATCACTACACATGCTTTGAGAGAAGCAAAACAAGTACTAAGTAGGATTTGAGACTTGGTAAACTTTCTATTTAAGATGAACCAATCATTTAAACTGACAAGGAAAGGCTGTGAAAACAACTCAGAAAAAATAGCGTATTTCTATTTAAGACTCAGCAAATATTAAGAGAACAAGAAATGGTACTAAAATGGGTGTTGTGGTCTTCTGTAAAAATAATAAAAAAATGACAAGACTGATTTACGTGAAACTTTGTAAAACCATTCTGCATCCCAGTCTTTCCCAAACTAGAACTTTGTATGCCAACTTTCAGCTTGAACCGTTTTTGAAGGAAATTATTCCTTAAAGTATGAGAACTATATAATGAAGTAGTCATATCTTAATCCTAAGTACAGTTTCCTATGTGTCATTTTTTAATAGAACAAAGTATAATGCAAAAAACATTTGAGTGCAGAAAGAATGTACACATTCTATTAAAATTGCAGCGTGTGCAGAAACTTAAAGAACCTTAATATGGTAAAGCTTTACATCATGCTACTGTATCTATATCCCAGGAGATGGATTCCTACAATACAAAACTAACATTAACATTTTTGCTAATGCTTACTTGCCTGGCAAAAAGCTTTGCATGGTTTTATGGGAGGAGAAGGTAAAAAGCCATTTGTCGTATGTTTTTGTGAGAATTAATAGTTCATAAATTAAAAGGAAACTTAGCAATTCCTCTTAAAAGATGAATTTGCATGGCTCATGACAGTCCACACACATTTTGGCCCTGTTTAAGATTTTCCAAGAGATTCAGGCTAGGTGGAGATGCTCCAATAATTTTGGGTTTAGTTCATCAATATCAATTTTTTGAGACCTTGTTAGCTTTCCATGACCTGAGAGTCTCCACTCAGTTACACCTTGCTGAAACTGCATAGCGGTTTTCCTCTATGGGAGAGATAAATAGCGTGACTTGCCTGACTATAAAGAAAAAAAAAAACAAAATAAAAAATCCCCCCAAACCAAAGCACATTTTATTTGTGTTCTAACACAGGAGGGTTTTCAAAGTGGAAACTTCTAATAAGCCCATGAATTTATCACAGAAGTTAGCATTACTGAAGTTTGAAAACAATTTGTCATATTAATGACAACGGTTGGACTTGATGATCTTAAAGGTCTTTTCCAACCTAAATGATTCTATGATTCTGTGAATCTAATGTTCATGAAAACACAGAGGTTTGTTGCTAGGATTTTTACTTTTCGCTATCTACTTGATCTCAATGCTTGTATTAAAAATAACATGAGGGTGATTAGCAATACTTTTATTTCGCCTGGAATTCTTTAGGGGTGCATTACAACAAGTAGCGGATTTGGATCTTATTCTAAACTCTGGAATGTGACAAACACACTTGGAACAAAGAGCTAAGAATCTGTTGTAAAAATGTCTGTTTTGATTTTCCAAGTTCAGATATGAAAAAAGAAGGCAAACAGGATGAAGAGTAAAAATGTAGCTGACTAAATTGTTTCTTCAGCATTAGTAATTTAGAATGTTACGAACACTTCAGACAAACCAACCTTTCTTCAACAAAATAAATGTCTTTTGTACTGTCAGTTACAGAGAAATATGTGGAATGGCCCTGTTTTTTTTTAACATGACCTTTGCTTTTGACATCTCTGAATCCTTACTCACCTTTGGTATTATTCATGTTTTAATCAACATAAAATAGCCAAAAATGTGGATGATCTAGTTCATCCATACCAGAATATAAAAATCAATTCAGGGACCAGCTATAAAACAGTCTCAGATTTTTTTCTAAAGTGTGTCTAAAGACAGTTCACTACTCTGACAGCCTCACTCATTTAAAGCACCAGATTCACTTGGTAGCTTTATTTCCATCTTGGAGTAATGTTGAATAGAGGATTTAAGTGGCATTATATTCTGTTTTATCTGATGCTTCTGTCCAACCTTGCTTCCCTAATAATTGCAAAAAAAGATAATTTATTATAATCATAGGGAGGCGGAGAGGGAAAGGAAAATAAACAGTGACATCTGTTCCTAAGTTTTCCTTTTTCTCTAAATTTCTGTATTACTTCACTTTCCTGTGTGTTGCTCTTTCAGCCTAAAAGAAATACAAGACCCTTTTTTCCCCTCTTTCTATATAATTTTATATTTTTGGAACCAAGAAACAGAAATATATGTTGGCACTGTTTTTTCAAGAAAACAAAGTAATAAGACTGTGTGGTGCCATGCAAGAGAGACTGAAATACTGCTTTTTTTTTTTTTTTACTACATCACTGCAACCATCGCTAGGGTAATACTGCCACTTCTCATGTGTATCTACCATCTGCCTAAAAGGCTGTGAAATCTCAGGTTTGTGTCACTTTTTTCTATACCACCTCTCTTTAAGCTCCCTGGGAAATAAGTATTCAATTTATGTTGCCAAATTTGTGCCAAATCGAGTGCTCTCAGATACTTTGCGAGGTCATTAGGATTATCCAAATCCAAATAGGATACATGAGTAAAAAAATAATGTAGTATTACTTTAAAACTACACTTATTTCAAGCCAGGAGTTTGGGTCTGATCCTCTCACTTGCTGTTGTGTATCCCCATGGTGTTACATTTAGTGATGCCATCTACAAACTGAAGATCCTCTGCCTCCGCGTTCTTTGGCAGTAGCTGTTGGGAGGACCACTTTGTGCACAAAACCTGTACTTTGTAGTCATGTTTGGGCCTCCCACCTGTTAGTACACTGTGTCATGCCACTATGAACTAGGCCACTTTTGGCCTAGACTGTGACCCCATCAAAAAGTGTCTTTTGTCCACTGTAGGTCAGTAAGAGAAAGCAATAGCTGGTAGGAGCCAAACAACAAACCCCACCCTTTAGCTGAGAGTAGGCGCTGCTCTCAGTAGAGGGCAGCACTAGTACCAGTATAATATAAATTAACCATGAAGGCCTATTCTATAGGCTTGCCAAATGCGTTAACCAGTCACTTATAAATCAAAAACAATGAAAAAAACAGCCTAGAGTGGGACTTCTGAATGCATTCGCACAAGGCACCTCTTACCATAGTGGCAGAATAACAGCGTGGGCTCCACCCAAGAGCTCTTTTTAATTATAAAGGCCTGGTTTTGTGAGCACCCAGAGAGATGGAGATAGTAACACAGGTTAGGAAGACGTCTCCAGCAGCAGAGATTTTTAAATGTTAATTGTGTTAAATAAATGTCCTGGTCAAAGTGGTTGTAGTGCTGTGGGTGTCTAACATACTGCACAGTCTTCAGTCAACATTAATCCTATCAAACTGGGACATTAACTTTGACCAACATTCTAAGGAACAGCAGGAGTCTTTCAGCATTGTCCTTTTTACGGCTTGACATCGGTAATTATCTTGTCAAAGTTCAGTTTGCTCCAGAGTTTCCATCTTTTTTAATGCTGATGAAACTCCACTGCACCCCAGTATGTGTTCCAGCACCACAGCTGTGAAATTAGAGAAGGATTTCCAGATGCAGGTTGAAATGGCTAGGAAGCAAAAATGGACTAAGTCAATTACAACTATCCCGTCAGGCCATCTTGGAGGCCTGCTACTATTATCCATGCAAGTAGCACACGGCAAACTATCCACTTAACTGGCTGTAATTTTAAAATCTCCTTCCCCGTGAGACTAGCTGTAAAATCAACATGTGCCAAAGCACCAGGATTTAGTTCCAAAAGTACATGAGAACCTCAGTGAAAATGCTACCTCTAAGCTTGATTTTGAATATGAAACTCAAATGTTTCTGCTTCATCCTTATCACAATGCGTTGGTACCAGTTAATATTCTACTGCATACCTGATCTGGAAGCGTGGCTGGATCCATGTGCCACAACCAAGCGACTGTAGACCTGGACTCCACATTTTGTCTCTGAGCAGTGTAACAGCAGCCAGCTCTGGGTGTCCCTCCATGCCAGGCACTTGAAGTCATGGCAAACAGAATTTTCTCATTACTCTCATTTTGCCATTCCCATTTTTTAAAGAAAAAACTATTGCTTTAAGAAAGCAAATTTGCCATTTTTCTGGACAATACTGGGTTCCTAATTGCTTAAACACATGCAGTCCTGCAGGTCTCCGGCCAATATAACTGACAAGCAACCTTACGCATATATATAACAAACTCACCAGGTTTTAAGTTAAAGTAAAGTGAGAAAAACTAATTGGCTGAAGGGTAAGCATAATAAATTCTGGGGGAAAAGTGTAGCTGATCCCATCATAAAACAACCAGAATGAGAATGTGCTACATAATAAACTAAGTGTTACTGTTTTCTACAATCACTCAGGCCCTGCATTCTGATTAATTGCAGATTCCGAATTACTGAGAAAATGGCAGTTAATTACCCCTAACACCTTTGCAGGAACAGCTTGGAGGGGACTATGAAATTAGCACTCTGAAGTCTGAGTTAAATATATCATTTTAGCTTAATGGAATTTAATAATACTGTAATTCAAACGTATGTTGCACAAAATTAATAGCTTTTAATACTGAAATGCCTTTATTTGATCTGTCCCATATTTTATGCACACTGACATTTATTGATTTCTTCTGAAATAGCCATCACTTCCAGAAAGTGGAGGAGAAACTTAGGAGGGTGTATTTCAGGTGGGGTATTATTCCGAAACCAGAAGTCACGACAGAGGTTGGATGTGCTTCTCCTGATAGCTCGGCTGGCTTTTTCTGCCCTGCCTTTACCTCTCCCAGGTTGATAGTAACCACTTATCATTCCAAAGGGCTGAGCTGGGGTTGTCTGCCAGAGCCCTCGGAGGAGGGCACGTAGCGGGAGCGCGGCGGGGGCCCTGCCGGCCACTCGGACCGAGCTCTGCCGCAGCTGCGCCAGCTCCCACTAGCTTTGCTAGAAGAGCAGCCGGTGCAATCCTGTCATCTCAGGGTACGGCGAGCAGCCTTGGAGTTGCTTTAGAATTTAACATGGTGAGCTGTTCAGGCAGCAAGTAGAAATCCTCTGGAGATTAAGAGAAGGAGGCTGCGGTAAATCCCACTCATTCCACATCTGTATCTGTGATGGGTTTGGAGTCACAGCTGGCCATGGAAAGTTTTATGGAGGTTTTTGGAAACGTGGGAGACGCTGAAATTTCATCTTTTTAACAAAACCCACTGGGTGGCGCTCGGCCGTGTTTACGGCAGCTGTAAAATCTGATCCTCCGGTCTTCTCCAGCCCGATTAAAACCCGCACGTTATTCATTAAATTATAATTTGTTTGGACATAAGGGAATAGAAAAATAATATCTGATGTCTATTTACAGTTTGATAGACTCTATGAAAATTAGAAAGGAATAACGAGGCTAATAGAAAACATATGCCCAAGAATTATCAAATATGTCAGTTTAAATAACAAAAACCCTCAAGGTAGTCAAGTTGTCTGAAAAATATTGAACTAGATTCTACACTTAGGAAAATACATTTACATACTAAGGAAAAAAATAGAAAAGTGTTTTACAGCACATCCCCACGTCCAAATCAATCACATTCACATAGTGTTGGATGCTTTTTAAATTCAGAAGATAACATGATTCCTGCTTACATCATGGCAGCAGAAGCTTTGAAGAGTCATCTCAAACACAGATCCACATCATTTAAGAGTCCTATGTTGTCCTTTCCATTCAAAATTCAAGAAAATTGTGCAAGTCTTTAAAATAAAATCTCTTCCATGATTGAAATAGCTGAACATGTAAAATATTTGATTAAGCCTGGATTTAGGTCCTTTAGTTCAGAAATAATATCTGTAGTTCAGAAATAATATCTGTAGTGTGTGATTCATTTGAGGAAAGAAAGGATTAATAATTAATTTAGAAATAAATAAAACAATGTTTTTGCCCTGCAAAATCTGTATAGAACATTCAGTAGGGACAACAGGACAGTATGAGCAAGCATGCAAGACCAAATTATAAAGGTTACTTCCAGACATAAACCTTAAAAACAGAGGTAGTAAAAAGTCACTGAGGGCTAAAAGAAGACCAAAAAATATATGTGGATATTTTATAGTCAAAAACAAACACATAAGCAAAAAAAAAATGCCAAAGTTTAAATGACTTGCCAGGAGTAAGAGAGTCTCAGAAAGGTATTTTAAAAAGCATTTGCACGAAGGGTACCAGATACAGAGGCTGTATTTTATAGATTTTTACATCTGCAAAAAAAATTGTGGAAAAAAAGGTGGGAATGACCAAATATATTCAGTTTCATTCTCAGACTTACTACTTCTTAAGCAGAGTTGTGTTAGTGGAAGAAAACTCATCCATGTTTCCAAATTCTCAGGACCACATCAGGCTCCCTTGATTTCATAATCTCCTTAGGTTTTGTCAACTGTAACAGTCTTGTCTACAAATAAGTGAAAACTTTCTAAAGAAAAACCCTCTCCCTGAGTAGACTTGGATAAATTTTATCAACACTTTTGCCTTGCATTGAGTCCTCATTATGCTGCTGTTTTTCTTCAAATTGAACAGAATGGTTTACACAGTATTATGTGAAAGGCAGAACAAATGTAAGACAGGTAAAACCAATTGAACCTGTAGTGGTATAAAACATTAAAGGTCCACTATTTATGAATCTGTAATATCTGCTGTGGATGATAACCATTTTTCACTATCATTTTTTATTTTAGTTTAGAAATTGCATTGTAACATAATTTTCACAACTGGGAGCTGATGCTTCCCAAACACTTACTCAGTACAACAAAAATTATTGTTTAAATTACAGTAGGCATCATTACCCAGACCTGCCCAAAACTGGTTGAGGGATTTGTGCATTGCTACATCTCTTATGCCTTGGGGGAATTGCTGCACCCCAGCCCCAAGCAGAGGAATGGTCCCATCCAGGTCGGTGACACTATCACAGACAGATGTCTGTCCCGATGACTGATCCTGCCCTGGGCCTGGCTACGGTCTCTTTCCTGCTTTTCCACTGCCATCTATCAGTTCAGGACAGTAACATTTTGATCTACTATTTATCTATTGCTTTGTTTTGCTGGGCTGCTCCCTCAACAGAAACTCTTGTCAAAAATTTTGTCGAGGTGTTTACTTTCCTCTCAAAAAATACGTCCATAATGCTTCCTGTAAGAATGGGAATGATGTCCAGCTGGACAGAAACCTTAAAAACAAACCCCTGAAGAAATACGTATTTTTCTGCTGATTATGTTAAACCTTTGCTGTGCACCTTGTCCTTTGCAAGTACTTTTCCTGAATTGTTTTTTGTTTTTAAATTTGTGCATGTTATATTAAAGCTAGAGGCTACCTTGTGTGTCAGGTGAGGATACAAATAAAAATCTTGGACCAAGGAATGAAGTATTCCTTAGCAAGTTATAAAAACAGCATCAATGAGCAGTTGGTAAAGCAATCAGGGTCCCAAGCTGAAGCGTACAGCAAACACAGTGACCTTAGCCTTTCTCTTTTGATTTACAGCAGTGTTGGAAAGTAACTTAACTAGGTGCCATGGGGCTCCAAGAACAGTTGAGTCAATGTATTGTTTAAATTGGTACGGATGTTAATTAGATTAGCAATTTGATGTTGAGACCCGCAGAGAGAAGTGGGTGTGCTCTTTGAAACTCACTCTTCTGGCCTGAAAATTCAGGAAAGACGAAGCCCCACACTGGAGAAATCAGTGAGGTCCTACTGAGTCCCAGAATCCTTATCACAACAGCTGTAAAATAGCAAAGGAATCATCTTACCTGGTTTTGGAGTTAACAGGCAGCAGCATTCAGGAACTATTCAGTATAGGCAAAACCACTGGGGCATGAATGTCATACATGCTGGTATATTCCACTATCAGGTCTCTTACCAAGTGCTAATAATTTTTTATTAATGGAGTGTGCCAAATCAGAAACATTAATTAGAAAAATGGAG
Source organism: Egretta garzetta (assembly GCF_000687185.1). Lineage (NCBI taxonomy): Eukaryota > Metazoa > Chordata > Aves > Pelecaniformes > Ardeidae > Egretta > Egretta garzetta. The sequence goes on from NW_009259683.1 coordinate 8,856,518, forward strand.
TCGCTATTACGCTGGTAACCTACCTACTGCTCATTACCAAAGTAGCTGAGCATCTTCCATACAAATTAGGACAATTAGTAAAGCCTTTAGAAGATTTCAAGGAGTGCCTACCGCTCTGCCATAATCTAGGCTGAAAAGCAAGAAAACAAGCACAAAAATTCCTGTAAGAATTTTTTTTAATCTTGTGGAACTGCAGTTCTCTTGCACTTTTGGCAAATACTACAACTGACTGTTTTAATAATATAATGGCAAGGTATTAGGCTTTCTCCTCATAATCCAGTTTATACTTTTTTTTCAAATTCAAAGCAATTATACTCCTAAAATCTTCAATCAATGCTATAATCTTTGTCATTCCATATCCACAAATTACTGTTTGAAGTGCTCATATATACACTTATTTTGCTGAACTAGGGCTACAGAAAGGAGAGAGCAGTCTGCTGAATCTGCTTTTCTTATTGCCACATGGGTTTCTGCAGAGGTCTGGCAGGCCTGATCTTGTTTAATCTTTCGGAGGCCAGAATAAGTCTTCTACATGTTGCTACTGCAATTATAAATCAGGCCGTCAAATGAAGCTGAATCTTTAAACCAGCCCAGCAGCTGGAACTTCAAGCTTGCTATTTTTTGTGGAAAAAAATTAAATGGAATTCTAAATTATGGAGGACCTTACTGAAACCTCGCAACTAGTCCTGAGTTCACATCCTATAAAAGCAATGCAAATCCCCTGATGTCAGTGCACCAGCGTCCTTTCACCCCAGCCAAGTGTCTGGAAAAATCCCTTATGTCAAAACACCCAACTTTTGCAGAAAACAAGATTATATGATAAATTCCCTCAGCTCCTGCAGGGAAATTCTGTTTCCAGAGAATTATCTATTGCAGAAGAGCCTTAGTAATAAACTATTCCGGCACTTGCATTTCTTACACATCCCAGCTGAGTTCCTTGACTTTGAGACTCATGGCTATTTTGGAGGGAAAAGTGGTTTTGTTTCGGATTTTACTGGGGGTGGGAACCAAAACCCCCCACAACTGTTAAAAGCTTCTGTTCTTCAAACAGAGTAGGACAGGAAAGCTCCTTTCCCCATGCCCATGTTCCCATACGCTCACAAGGCACTATGGAGCCTCCATGTTCACATGGGTGTTACAAGAGTTCATAATTTTATCCCTGTGACTTCCATCAATCAGACAAAAATGATACAGTACATCTCATTCCCATTTCTCATCCACAGGCTCTTCCGTGCACATCTCTGACTCTCATTACCATCCTGAATGTCCCAAGCCATCTGTATCCATAGAAGGCTCACGTACATTTTTTAACATGTGCCCGATTTAGGAAACTCTGCTGAAAAAAAAATCAATGCCCTAGGCTGTCTTCTGAGAAGATTAGCAAGTGCAAAATACTGAAATGAGAAACAGTCACTTCAATACCATCAGGATTAGTCCCAACAGCAAGAAAAGAATCTTACTGCACCTGTGCTAGGTTTAATTGCCATGAAGACTGTGGCTAGCTTAGCTTTGGCATTTTCTCATCAAACCAGAATCGAGCAGGCTGTATCCATGGTGTCTCAGTCTGCCTCTCTATCAGTGGAAAAATATTCCTGCAATGAAAAATGAACACATTTCAGGGAACCTGTTTTTAATGCACTGAGAATACACAGGTCAGTTAGTTACAGTTAGTGCTGCCAAAGTGTGTGACGGCCCATTATAATTAAACTACACTTTCTGCACAGCCTTCAGTGTGGTGGACATAGTGCCAAACACCCATATACAGGGGAGAGGCAATGGGTGGCATTTTTTATAACTGTATTAAGACAAATTCTGCACTTCCTGCACTACAATCCTCTTGAAGTTCTCAGGGTTTTGGGCTTTGTCTGAGGCAAAGATGTATTTTTAAAGATTATTCACCCCAAATTTGCTATTTAGAAGATCCTCCGTTCTGAAACATAATGCAGAACATGAAGGATGAATTGTCAGCCACCCAGGCACTGAGGAGCTGTAAATGCCACAGTGGCATACATCCCTGTTTCATATTATTTCCTTTGAAACAACTGGTGGCTGTTTTCCCTCCTTCCAAACTGGCCACTAGCTAATGATTACATGCCAGAATAACTGCCTCACACACCTACAGATGTACAGTGTCGTCAATCGATCCAAGAGCTCCCACACCCAGTACAGTTAGGAATCCTTACTTTGACTATTGCCATCTTCCTTTTCCACACTTTACTGCTTTTGGCTACTTCTCCTCCACTCCTGTACATGCATACCCCTTTATAATAGCTACTGATTAAATAATAGCTGGTGTAATCCCAAGAAAATCAGCTTTTCCTGACAGCCTCACATCTCATGAACTGTTTCAAGTGCATATGGGTAATGTTGCTATGTAACCAGTAAAAGGTGTAAGAGTGTGTGTGTGCATGTCCACAACTGCCTACAGTTAGCACTAAATCCTCACTGGTAACTGGGGTAATTACTGTAGATTACACCAGCCCGAAAGCTCTCTTTTAGGCACTTCTCAAAGCTGCTGGACTAGCATTCATATCTTAATGCATCTTTTCTGTCCAGGCAGCATGCAAAAACAATCAAAAAACCATCCCTGGTTTGAAAAAAAAGGCATTACAAGCACTAAAAAAAAGTTCCGTTAATAGATTTCCTATTTTTATAAATTTATAAACTGATACCTACTAATGGAAAGCCACTTTTGAAACGCTAAGCAACAGTGATTGTAGATCACATATATTAAGTGTTTTGTGTCTGTGTTACTGCCTGCTGAGACCTGTGGTGCCCAGAAGGCAAAGAGAGTCTCAAGGATTACTGTTAGTTAAAAATAATTTTTGCTTTAAATTTTTATGTCATGTCCAAGGGGTTTTGCTTAATTAATGTTTTACTTGGTAGCAACAAGAAGATTTAGCCAGCTACTCCTACATGTAATTCTTTTTTAATTGCAAAAATTTCATTTCTTGTCATCAGGAAACCACATCATTTTGACTGGCTGTACATCAAAATTGAGAATCTGCGTGAGTGCCAGGAACTCAGCATCCAGGAACCCGCAGCATCCCCCCAGGGCAGGCTGAGCCTCGGAGCTAGCCCACGGACAGGCAAGTATACGAGACTTAAAATCGATTCTCTGCTTGAACTATGAATAAACTTTGAAAAAGCCTTACGTGATATTGCACCACTAGAGAGAACAGGAGAAAAACGATGGTTTATGTAATTACCTAAGGCACATCCAGAATCCAGCAGTTCCTTAATGAGGAGAGAAGTTACCTGCCTGCGGGCTGTGTCGCACAGGGGGTTCTGGTGCACCAGGATCCCAGCAGGGAGCTAAGGGTTGACAACCCACTGTGCACAGACTAAGAAAAAGTGGACTGAGAGCGTGGTGCACGCTTACTGCCCCATAACCTTGGCTGGGGAAGATTAGGTGGGTGCGATGGCATCAGTCAGATGGGGATTTTTTCCTTTCCTTGGCCGGGTTTTAGATTTTAAAATATCCCTTGGCTAGGCTTTTCTCCTCCCTTTCTGTGACTGCCCAGTGGAAGCAAAAGTGATTTAGTGAGAGGGAAAAAGCACTCATTTCCTACCACAGGACTTATACCTCCTGCACATTATCCCGTGTATACGGGGCAGGCACAAGACCGTAATCCTGAAAGAGCGCCGAGTGCACAGCGTGTTGAAGGCTGCTTGCCACGAAGAAAGTTGAAGCCTCACCCAAGTGGACGAAGACAGTAAGAGAGGTGGGTAGGGAGTTAAACCTCTTTCACAGAGTTGTTTAACATTTCAGAATACACTACTGGATTTGCAATCAGTTTGGCAGTGGAGTCTTATAACCAAACAGACGTCTCTTTTAAGAAAACCTTTGTATGTCTGAACAGAAAGAGGTTTGTCCTCAAGCAGGAAGCCTAACACAGAGCTTACACAGCAATATATTTTCAGTCATGTGGCCAGGACAATAAACATGCATCTTTTGATCTGTGTGGCAACAGCGTACGAGTTGTAGTTTATGCCGGGATAGAATGAGACGCAAATCTGCCAGGAGTGAGTCAGTGCTCTGGCATGTTTCTGCACATCCTAAATTTCACCAGGCTGAGACTAGGGGACTTCAAATAAATGTCTAAAGAACCCATAAAAGTATTCCAGCAAGCACTATGGTTTAAGCCCTAATGTCAAAACACAGGAACATGCAGTCTATTTTGTATAAAATATTTTTTGGTCTTCTAACTATAAATTAAATCCCTTTAAAACATGTGCTTCTGTAGGCATACACTTACCAGCAGTCTTTTCCTCTTTATATGGTGGAAAGAGGGGCAGTAATACCTCTCCCGGGACTACACAGGGCACGGGTAGAATTTTAAAATACCATTAAAAATTATCTCTTATTAATTGCTGTCACGTTAGAATTTGAGCAATATCCCCTGGCCATTTAATAGCAGTGCTGCCATTATACCTTGTTGTCTTACGACATTACAGGGCTAACCACACTGGTACATTATTTCCTAGACCGCCTCTGTTTACAAATCAAAGTGCCTCGCTTAAGCACAGCCTGCTGAAATGCAGTGCTGTTATTAGGAAATGTGAGTGGGCTGAAGTGGGGATCCCTGTAGAGTTAACTTGGCAGCCTTCAAGATCCTGGCTCAACCTGATATTAAAAGTGAGTCATCAGTTTACCCACACAGCAGGACCTCACTTTGTACTTTTCACTGCGAGCAGCTCAGCAGAGGGCCAGGAGATCCAGCATTTGCTTCTCTAATTAATAACCAGCTGAAAGGAACTCCTTGTTAAGGAAGACTTGGGTTTTTTTTTTTTTTTCCTTGTTATTTTGTTGGTTTGGTTTTTGTTTTTTTTCTTTGTTCTTCAGTGTTAAATGCTGATAAATAACAAAAGCACAGGACAGGTCTACCACCTGGAAGGCTAGTGTGCAGCGCGTGTTAGTTGCCCAATACAGGCTGCTTCATTTCCACTCCAGGTCTAGGGCTCTGCAACTGCCTCAGCTCCCTCAAAGTTATTTTTGTATCTGCTAGGAGCTGTTCGCAGCTCAAATTTTTCATTCACGTTAATTTGGGACTAGCCTGTTTCCCTAAGAAGATCCACAAACTGCCCTGTGCTCCTTGAGGACCTCAGGCAGAGGGTACGCCTGTGCTCACGCCTCTTTGGGAAGTAGAGGAATCACAATACCGTAAAGGCTGCAAAATGAACATCCTTTCAAGGTTAACCGGTCAAGGCCAGGTTTTCCTTCTGGTATACATTTTTAATATCTAACTAATTGGTCTTTCATGCAGTATTTTCTTGTTCTAGCAGTTTTGTACCGGGTGGCATATGAACGTAGCAGTTGGAGCTAGAGTGGACAGACTTTCCTACACTCTGAAGCTGCCTTGATACTGATCTTGCTTTTTTCTTGCCTTTACCTCAGTCCATCAATCACATTTATATGCTTCTCTGTAACTGAGGCAACTCTTCTGTCTCTTTTTCAGCCCCAACCAAAAGTTCATGATTTACATGTCCATTACCCTGATTTATAAGTACATTTTATTGAAAGGTATCTCTGTCAAACTGCACTTTTTGTTCTTTTTGCCCCCAACTTAAGGTAACATCTATACCAGCTAAAGTGTGTGGATTCCAGTGGGATTTGGGCATCTAAATATAGGTGCTTTCCTGAAACAGTGCCTGCTTTTTTGTTAATGTTTCCTGGTTCTGAGGAGAACAAAAATCAGTACGATATTTCACTAGTGGTCCTACTGTAGTTGCATAGCCATGCAGGGGAAAAAAATGCAAGTGCACAAAAAAAGCCAATGCCACAGTTATTTGACTGCAGAATTTACATTTACCAAATTCTATGTTCTTTAAATATACATTTTTTTCCAGTATCTCTTCATTTTCTTTTGATTAATACAAGATACACTGGTTTTAAGTACCTTTCTCAGTTTGGTCTTTTCCTATTTATGCCTGTAACAGACGAAATCATTGCTATTCATTTCATGATATTAATTTCATGACAATGCTACAGTCTTGTCTCATGCAACTGCAGATCCACTAAATGCAAAAGCATACTTTAGTTTTGCTGCTATTCAGTTTTGCTGATACTCAGGCCAAAGGGTTTTTTTCTGTTTGTCCAGATCTTCCCAAAGGTGAGGCAATGAAATAGGAAGAAAATTAAAAATTGTTATGTATTAAAATGGTAGAAGAAGGGAGGGAAAGCGGCTGAAGAAAATGTAAATCTTCCTAAACAACCAAATGATTTGGATTATGAAAACAAGAGTGTCTTATGTCAAGTGCCTCTTCACCCTCTAAGTGTGCTATGAAATATGATCACTTGTCTTGAATACACTCCATCCTAACAGCAACATTCTTGAACTTATAAACACTATTAATTGTGTCAAACTTGGAATCTGAATCCTGCAAACCCTTCCTATGTTAAACTGAATGGGCCTCATTCATAGCTGGGGTAGGTTTGAATGAGTTCAGCATGGTTATGTGAGGCAGGACAATTTTTTCATGAATAATTCTGCATTCTTTTCTCAACAAATCTTTGAGTTAGGTATTTTGAAATAGTCTGGATGGTGACAGAAGCCCTTTCCTATATGCCACAGTTAGGCTGAGAAAGTAATGTATAATTAGAGACAACCAATGATACTTAATTTTCCAAAAGGAAGAAGAGCAAGTTATGTGAAATTATCAGAATCCTTTCCAGGCACGGTTCTCCATTTGCGCTGCAGGTAGAGCCTCTGTTGTTGTGGGGAATACAGCTTTTAATACTGCAGAGATCAGTCTCTCTCACACATTTTGACTTAAATATATTTAAAATATGGTTGTACTACATGAAATTATAGTTATAGGAATAAAAAGGAATACAACGAAAATGGCCTTCCTCTAAGTTTGCTTTCAATGGATGAACTAACATATAAATAGCAGCCAAATGAGAATAAAAGGTCTGTTTCACACTGCAGGACAGGTACTGCTTCTTAAATCCGTCCCTCGGCTTTTCTGGCTCAGATGTCCCACACGGCAGTTCCCCATAGCAGCACGGTGACACTGTGAATTTGGCTCCAGCCTGAGACAGAGAGGGACACTCTGGGAAAACACCAGTGTGGGTAGCTAGGAATGAAACTGAAATTTTAGACAAATTTTGGTGTTGCATTTTATGCTTTTTTTTTTTTTTTCTAGATTTGTAATAAATTACTTAACCTTTTGATTTGATGTCAGTGTCTGTACAGTGTGTCTGGTTCTGGTAGCCTGGTTTTAAGGTGTTTTGCTGGATTATGGATAAACTCTTCCCATAGGCAGGAAGATGCTACGCACAGTCAGAGACTGCCATTTCTCAGAGACACCACTGTTCAGAACCTATTTCAGGGTTTGGCTGGGTAACTCAGCTTAAAACGGCCTGATAAAACTACATGTTATACAGAAAGGAGATGTTTCCTTTATCTGGTGAACTCTTCTGTGTTTGCATATATACCTGCTTTTTTTTTCTTCCCCTCTTTAAAGACGCAAACGGATGTTGACCACCCAGACTGAGTCATGCAGTGCGTGATGCCAAGAAATCCTACTTAAGTTGTGATCTGAGTCTACGTGTGATGTATGTGTGAGGGCAGTGAGGCTTGTAAGGAGGTAATGCCAAACCTGCTTTGCCATTGCACTCAGGAGGAGAAGGAACGTGATGGGAACGCATTTGCTGAGATCCTGGATCGCTAAGTGCAGTGAGGGTGGGCTGGAGGTGCACCAGGACTTTCCCTAAGGAGAGTGGGGAGGAGGGAAAGGCTATCCTCTGCAGTAACACGCCGCTTCGTCAGTCCTCTGAGTGACAAAGGCCCCAGGGGCTGCTGAGATCTTTGTCCAAGCAGTAAAAGGTTTGTGCCATCATTACTCAGCTCTCTTCTGCTTCCTTTGGGCTATGAAGTCCCTGCCTGTGGACTTGCCAAGAACACACTGCAGTCAGTAGAGTTTCCAGAAAGCTCTGCAGCAAACCTCAGCAGCATGATCAATAACAGAACATCTCAGAAAAACAATAAATCAGCATTTATGTACTGCTTTACATTTGCAAAGAGCTTCTCAAGCATGAATTAATGAATACACAAAACCACTCCTATCAGAGTAGGTGGTTCACAGGCTGTAATGATGATGAACAGGCACCTTTAATCCAAACCACATTGTTCAAAATCAGCACTTGGTGCAGGATTACTTATAAAACTCAAGGGTAAATCGGTGATCAGCCAAAAGCAGATAGATAATGCTAAATGGTGAGTTAACAGGAATTTCTCAGGCTTTGGGTGACAGAGAAGGCTGCCACTATTACAGAACGCACAGGCGAAGTCTGGCTCCCCAGTCACTTTTGTCCAGGCGTCTTACTTAAAGTAGTGTGACCGACACAGCAAGATGTTACTTAGTAAATGTAGTGCAATTTCCTCCCTTTGCTCTTAGTACATTGTGTATAAGGTCTCACATATATGTGATAACAAAGGCCAAAAATTCATCACAGAAAGGGAGATGGAGTAAAACTCTCAGAAAATGGGGAGAATGTGAACATGTACGACTGAACGGAAAAGGATCACTTCAGGCAATTGCCTAGCACAAGAGATGAGAAGAAGAAAAGATGAAACTGCAAGTGAAGCTCTGCCAGAAGTACAGAGGAGCCAGAGGAAAAGTGATCCCTGGACCCATGGGAGGGAGAGACTTTGGTCCGTTTGGGTCCTGACTGCGTCCAAATTCAGTAAGTGCACTTTCTGCAGGACAAGCCTGTTAAAGCTTATTCCTAAAGTTTAATGTTTAGATGCTAAGTGGATTGTTGCACTACAGTCATCTGAGGGAACCGCAAGGAGTGCGAGTCAGGACTGCTGTACCAAAAGCCTGGCTGAAGAACAGCAGAGTTGGAGTAGGTGAAATAAAGTGCTGAAGTAGTTTAATAGACTAACCTGAACACCAGGCTGTGACAGAACAAAAACCAGATCACTTTGATATTTCTGAATTAGCAATTCTGTTTCACATAAGAAGGAATATTCAATCATCATTTTTCTTGAAAAGTATAACCAGATGGGCAGCCACCCTAACAGCCAAAAAACATGCCTTTTGAGAGTCATTCTGGGGCATTCCATAGAATAAAACACCCTTTTCTGTTTGTTTCTAACAGCTTTAGTTTCAGGTTCTGACAAAGGCATAGAGGACTGTTACACACGGAAAACGGTGCAATGGGAATACTAGCAGAGTGAACCAGCTCCTGTAAGCAGCTGAGTTACTCCAGTCTTATTCAGGCACAGATCCTGTTAACAGGGTTTTGACCTGAGTAAGAATTTTAGAATCGGGGAATCAATATCATTAAGGGGAATTGATATTTTCTGGATGTTTTTCTCCACTCTTTTCCTCACTGTGTGGTTTAGGGCAAGGAGCAGTTCTATTTTAGATGCAAAGTGAGAATACCTGGGAAAAACCAAGAGGATCGAATTCTTCCTTCCTCCACTTGCCCTTCCCCTCAGGCTGCCTTATACATGTTTTTCAGGTGATATTGGCATTTAAATGTCCAAGGTCTGTTTCAGGGAGGTGGAATTGATCACTCTTCCCTCCCTCTCACAGTCCTTGGGTTGAGCTTAGAACATGCCATTCATTCCATGAGCCTCAGATATCCCCAGTCCTGCCCTGGACAGGTTTGTATAAATTCTGCATGGAGAAGTAGAACCTGTCCTGCCTCACCATCACCAAATCTCTCCTATTTCATGGTCTGCGGGATTAGGGGAATGGCATTCAAATGTGGTTTTGATATGATGAAGAACCAAAGTGCTCATCTTTCATAATGCATGATAGGCACATTCCTAAAAGGTACTCTAAGTACAAAGTCATTATTCCAAAGAAATACAGCTGCCGGAGGGGTAAAGCTCTTCTAGAGAGACCATTTCCAAATTGCAATAGAACACTGGGAAAAAAGAAAACAACAGAAAAGTTTTATAAAATCAAAGGAAATTCTCACATAAAAATCGCAAAATGGCAGGACAGAGGCAGAAGTGTCTTTGAGAAGGTTGGCAGTCTCTATTTGTACAGTTAGAGAAACAGTAAAAAATACTTGTTTTCATTCCTTTATTCCTGTAGCACAACAGTGATAAGAATCATAAGATTTATTCCTGTGACTGTAGCAATCACTATGGGGAAACCTCTGGCAAAGGGAACTAATCGATAGTAGAAATATTTAGTAATAAACTGTACAGTGAATAAACTCTTCTCATTGTGGTAAAAGCCAGCAGGTCTGCAACTGTAAATGTTGTGTTAAAACTAGCAGCCTGATATTCACTGACAGAGAATTATATGTTGTGTCTCTCTAATATATGTTTATTCACACACAGTCATCAATACACATGGTACAACTAATACTGCATGCATGTGTGTACGCGACAGTTAATGAGAATAACTTTGCTGGTGCAGTGCCTGACACCTTATTTTGGGGGTTTTTTGAACAAGAAAAATGATTGAAGGAACACCAAACCCCTGCACGGATCTCTTCTGGGCATTCCTCTGCTGCATGTTAAGAGGGCGGGCTTGCCTAGGACAACATTTATGTAAGACACAATGATTTACATCGTTTAACTGTCACTTCACTCATTCTGGAAGAGCACTACTAACTCTAGTTAGCAGATGCAAGTCTGTGGGTTAAAATTAGGGCTTTGTTTTTAAATAGTCTCAAATGCAAAAAGAATACTATCTCAGGAGTGTGTGTTTCTGAGGAGGGATAGATGTAGACAGCTATATATGATAAGGAATCCTTCCTTTCTATACAGTGTAGCTCTTTACAAGCTATGGATGGACATGATGGACAAGCCACTGTCTATCCCTGCTTTGGTGATAATCTGGATATCACTAATACATTTCCTATGTTGGATCCAGTTGGATGATCTCTCCCCAAAGTTCTGTGTGTAGGGGACAATGCTACATTCTTTTCCTTCCACTTTCCAGGCTCAGCAGATAGTAAAATCCTTGTCTGCAGATTTCAGACTTTCTTTTGCATGGTTAAGTCATCAACTTTCTGTCACGGTTGCACTATGTTTTTTGAAGAAGGTGGAAGAGGTGGGGGAGAAGGTGTACTTTACAAGCTGCCAGTTAAGATGTGTCCTAATGAATTGAATCTGGCTAACTCTGCATCCTCTATTGAGTGTTCCAGACTGGCAAAGCTTTGAACCTTGCACATGAAAGGGGAAGGTATTTATTGGAATCTGCTATGACTGAAACTTTGCTGCTCATCTGAAGGTATCGTTTGTATTCCACTTCATAAAATAATGAAGACTGGAGCTGTCTCTTGTGAACTAGACCAGCGGTCTTGTCCAATTTTAGTGGTAAAGGTCATAAAAGTTAAGCGTTCCAGCAGTGAGACCAGCTCTGTGGTAGTCTTCAAAGGACATGCTTCTGTCCTGGCCAGAAACTAGGGTATAAGCATATCAAAGACCTAATATCTAAGAAAGCCTAATTTTAACTGCATTTTCATGTTATAGATGTCAACTGGATCTTTATCCACTACTTGAAGGCTTGAGTAACATTATTGTGATAGGAATAATAGGTATGAAAATAGTTTGTCAAACACATTTAGACAACATTTTTTTTTTTTAATTTTAAAAATTTAACTTCCTGCATTCTCATTTGGTGTTTTTCCTTTCCTGTAATGACACACTAATCTGACTTCATTTGCAACCTATCCAATCTGTTTAAAATGCATTTTATGAAAACATTTAAAATAAAAGTCACAGAAAAGGTCTATACTCGAATCAAATAGCATTTGTAGATTGATTGCTGGTTCGGTTCAAATAGGCAAGCTGGGTATTTTCTCTCATTAACTACTTTTCTCTCATTTAATTTTGCTATCATTCTTTCAGCCTTCTGCCCCGATCTTGCCAACTTTCAAAAAACGAATGGTCTGCCATGCATTTCAAACAAGGAAAGTCCTCCAAAAAGAAATCCACATCCATGGATGAAGTAGAGCTGATCTTTCATTTAGTAGCAAGCCTGTGCCACAAGATTTAGCAAAGACTTAGTTTACATTTATCAAGTGTTTTTTTGAGAGGACAGTGATATTTTCCCCACTGCCAGATCTGATACACATTTTAGTAACAATCAATGATACATAAATAGTTTACATTAAATGAATGGTTTATTTTCATGATCATTTTTTCTTCCCCAAAATGTGCACCTATTTGTCAGAATTTTAAAATCTGATTTTTATAAATAGTTGAACATTTATCATCTCTTCATAGGCCATTTCTAGGAAATATATATTTGAGTGAAGTCAGTTACTGGTGATTGGTTATCTGGTTGTTTCTGAAGGACATGCATGTATTAACATGACTGATAGATAAAAATCCATTTTAAGGCAAGTTTTTTAATACTTAGTGGAAAATACTTGTGCCAGTTGAACAAATATATCCAAAAAGCTTAAGAGGATAGAAACTGCCTTATTAGGCCAGACTGAAGACTGAGATAACCCCATATGTTGAAAGAAATCAAATACAAACCAAGCCTGTAGCGGGTGTATCATCCTAGCATCAAACAATTCTCAGTTTAGGGTTTTCTTCAGCAAGGAAAGAGATTTGTGAGCACTGACAAAGATAATTTTAAAGGGAATTCAGGCGATAATGGCTGTGCTTATAATTCCTGGTCACTTTGCCAGCAGATACAGTAATGCATAGTGGCTGTGCAGACCTGCTGTGCACTGTTAAACATATGCCGTGTTCCACCCCAAAACTGGTGGCATCTCACTGGCAGAAGGGATTTCTCCACCATTCGCCCTGAGGGACCTGGCAGTGGAGCACCCGGTGGTGATGGTGTGCCACCACTCAGCACTTGCTATGTCAATTTCCCCTTTGACTAACAAAATCACTGTTAAACAAACCCCAAACTTCTAAAAAAATAGTTAATGAAAAACCATCAGCTGTGTGGTCTCTGTAAGACTTGCCAGGGCCTCATAAACTGGGCTCCAGAGACTGGGCAGAGCACTGGACCCCAACAGGAGGACTGGTAGAGAGTTTTAATGCATCTTTGAGCAGCATGGAGCTTCTAGCAGAGATTAAAAGCTGATGTGGAATTTTTGTTATTCTTTAATGAAAATCTAGTTCCTATGGAAAATGAATATTAGACCAATATGATGACAAACACTGATGCACATTTTCCGCTGTCCTGAGAGTTAATTCTCCTTTCTCACATTCACTTCTTTGGTTTAATCATATGATATAATAAAATAGTAGTTAACTTTCAAAAACATCAGGCAAATATTGAAAGCAGTATGCAACCCACAGCACAGTATATCTTTCCATAGTTACAATAAGTCCTATGCAATCCTACAATTAATGTCAGATTTGATTTCTCTTGTGCTTTTCTGTCCTTATTACAGCAATCATTTCTGTTTTTCCTCTCTCTAGTCTTTTCTCAGGCTCTCACAGCGATATTTTTCATGATCACTTACTTCACTTTTGTATATTATTCTAGTTTTCACTTCTCTTTGGTATTATTGTTTCAATATTACATTAAATTGATTTTTTTCTCCTTTTCTACCTCCCACACTCCCGTATTGATATCACTTATTCCGCCCTCATTTCCTCAATATTCTTGGATAGTGGTTTATGGATAGAGTCTTCAGCTGAGTGGTGTTTGAACATGGTCACTGGTTTGTTTGTGAGGTGTCTACACCAAGTCTGCTTCAACCACTTGATAGAGATTTTTTATAGCCATATTGGTTTGGCAGAACCCGTACATATTTCAGCATCATTTTTACATGTAATGTTGATCTGCTTTTTCTAGTCTGTGCCTAACACTCAAAGTGGACTAAGGAGTGCATTGATCACTGAATAAGCCTGAGAAGGGTGATTTTAAGCAAGACTTAACACCAAAAGTTAGTACCTTGGGATACATATAAAACAAATAGAAATGAAATAAAAATATTTTCAGTTCCCGAGTCTATTTGGGGAACTGAAATGAGGATTCTTTGAATTCTGTTACAAGCTAATTATTTCTTGTTCTGATCTCAGGAATTTTTTTTCCCAGACCTATTTGGCTATATTGGCTTTTCCCCAAAAACTGGAAAATATTTTTGAATGAGCATTTTATCCTAAATTATTCCAAACATTTTCAGTTTATTATTATGGCCAATATTTCTCATCTCAGGTTGGCATTCTCTCTGCCCCCAGATACATTTGTTTTTCCTTCCCACTGAAAAACCAATATAATAATTTAGAAGCTTAATAACTATTCAGTAGACTTGTCACTGATGTTCAGATTACAGTTTTACTGCTACGTAAACATAAACCCACATTTAAAGGAAAGTGCTGCGTGGAGGCAGTGTAGGTGCTGTTACAAAAGCTGGTGGCTAGAGGGAACTCTTTTTCCTTGTTGGAGAGAGTGACTCTAGCAAGGTGATGAATCTTTTGCTGCAGCAAAGAAGTACATTAAAAGAAAAAGATGGGAAAACCCTTGAAACAAAAACATTAGCATGAACTGAGAAGTGCTCTCAGTCAAAAGTAAGAATCAGGAGGTGTGTCAATGAAATTTATCATTTCTGCAGCAATAAAGAGAGCATTTGGATGTCCCAGTCCAAGGACAGCAGTAGGTCATGCACAGTAAAATGCCCTCCCGGTAGCCAGCTCCTTGGAAACTGTTAGACTAGTTATGGCAGCCTGGATTACCTTGGCTGCAGGAGTGGATGTTTTGGTTTCGTGCATGGGGGAAGAAAAGACCCAGACCACAAAAAAGAGCAGGGAGTTCACAGAGCAGCAGTAGGTAAGGCGTTTAGGTAACAGCTACTGTACTTTTAGGCCCCCAGCCAGCAAATTAATTAAGCATGTGCTTAACTTTAAACATGTGAGTAAGTCATAGCTTTAGCTCAGCTATTTGGACGTTTAAAATTAAGCAGCTTTAAAGCATACAGGCATCAGGTTCCTTAAGCTTTGGTGTTTTGGCTCCAGCTGCACCCCTGGGTACCGCCCGGGAGGGGGCACAGGCAGGGTGGGGACAGCTTTTGTTTGAAGAGTGTGTTGGGGTGGTGCTTGGCAAAAGCTGAGGTGTGGGGAAGCCTGACATATGCACAGTCTCACTCTCATACGAAACTGGGCTGTGGCCAGCTTGTGTACCTTACCTAGGAATTTGGAAGCACTCCTGGCAGTGTAGTGTGGTCTCAGAGACTGATTTTTCTCTTGCCTGTTATTCACAACATTGGATAATGCCCTGGAAGATCATGTAGTAGAGCAAATCATGTGAGGGGGAGCAGAGCAAGGGTAGAAGATTTGGAGAGGAGATTACATTGATTAATGCTGACAATTAGCATACCGTTAATGTCCGGCTAAATGCTACCTCACTCCAGTTCTGTTTAACTCCACTGAGATCAGTGAGGATGGTAAGAAAGTAGTATAAATCTTAGCATACTCCTCCTTGTTAACTGAGTAAATCTGAAGTCACGGCTACCCCACAAGCCTCAACTGTCCTTATATGGACTAGCTACTAGAAGCCAAAGCCCACAGCCTTTTTATGGGGTCACTGTTACAAACACAGTAGGGCCCAGGTGTAAGCGTTTCAGCAAATGTTCTTGCAGATGCGCTCCAAATGTTCTCAGCTGTGCTCCAACAGCACGATTTGCCAAGAGCTGTTGAATGTATCTTGCGTTCGGCAGCTGTAACTATATTGCTCAAAAAACACCGTATTTGACAGCTCCTGCCTGCCCTCTGTCTACACAGCCAGTTGGCCTGGGTATACTTGGCCCAGAGATAATGTGCGGGGTGTATTCGGGCAGGTGTGACCCAAGATCTCTGTCATGCGTGATCGTGCCAGGACTGTGTTTGCTGACTGCATAACACACAGGGCTGATCCTGAACATGGTCTCTGTTCTGTCTGTGGCCTGCTGCTTAAATACTGAACGATTCCGAACTGTTCAGTTGTGTCAAATCAGACTAAAAGTCCATCTAACTCCGGCATCTTGACTCTGGCAGAGGCAAGTAGAAGTTGGTAGTGGACGGTATGCTTCTCAGAAATACTTTCTCATCCTGCAGCAATTCATGCTTCAGCAACTTAGCCAGATGCAATACCTTTTCATTTAAAGGATTTGTCCTGTTGTATCCACAACACCCTGCAGCAGGGAGCTCCACAACACCCGTCTTTTTCTTTTCAAAACTGCCGCTGGATGGTTGCTTTTGACGTCCTCTGGTTCCACTCATGGAGACCACACATTCTCTGTGCCACCACTCTGCCTTGTGCATGATTTTGTAGGTCTTTGTAATGTCTCTCTCCTCAGGCATCTCTCTAGAGGCTGAAGAGTCCTAGCACAGTTAATTGTTCTTCACCTGGAAGTTGTTCCATACCTTTGATCAGCCCCATCACTCCCTTCTCTACTTTTTTTCAGTCCTACTATGCCTTTTTTAAGATGTGTGTGCCGGGGGAGGGAACCATAATGCTGAACTAGGTCACATAAAATCTTGGATGAATTCCTGGGTTTCTATTTTAATGTCTCTGCAGCCTTGGCAAAGGTTCAGAACTGTTCAGTTTTCTTCCTCTCTCTCCCATCAGTAGAACTATTCCTATGATTAAGGCAAACCTCCCAACCTCCCAGCTCGCCAAGCTTGCGAGGCTGGAAGAGAGCAGCGCAGCTAGGAACACGCTGATGGAAGGATCACTACATTTGGTCCTCTTAATCTCAGGCATCCTTACCATATAATCTCGCTCACAAACCGATCAAGTCCCATTTGAAAATAAAGATAGCGGTTTTGCCCCCACTACTCCTACCAGAATCTTACACTCTCCATCACAGGAAGTTTCCTTTCCAGTTTACTTTTCTCCATGACCACTTTATACACACTTATTTTCGTTCTTCTCTCTTTCATTACTATTTATTTCCCTGATACATTTATGGACTACAAACATGCTCAGGATCATTATGTTAGGTTATCCAAACCGGGTCCTTCCACTCTCTTCTTGCATGACATAATTTGTTTCTTCCTTCTAACTTCTACCTGTGTCCGCCCTAGTTTGGCGTCAGCTTTTCTGAACATTCATGGCCACAGCTGTACACAATACTTTGGGTAAGGACTCACCAGTGCCTTGGCTAACTGCATGCTTCTGGAAATACTGCACTTCATTAATTCTAACATAATACCTGCATTTTTCATATTGGTAATTGCCATGGTCCTGATGTGATCCATTAATGAGCCCAAATACATCTTGTCTGTAGGTATCCTTCGGTTTATGCAGAGATTCCTGTCAATAATTCCCATGTGTATAGCCTTTCATTTACGTTGTTGAAATTTATCCCACTTCTATTGCTCCAATTCTCAGTTCTGCCTCTATGATGCTCTGAACTTCCTCTGTGCTGATGGAAATACTGACAACCAGTGCCGAGGCAAGTCCTTGAGGAATTCAACTAGCAGTCTCTCGCCAGCCCAACACCTCCTCTTTGAGAGCAATCTGACCTCATTTCTCTTTCTGCCAGTCCTTTATGCATACCAAACTTCTTCAGTATTAATCCCCCCTTCTACAGATGAATTAATAACTTCAGTGGTATAGTACAAAGTACTTGACTGAGGCTGAATTTTTCTTGTCTGCAAAATGTGTTAATTTTACCAAATGATGTTATCAGATTAGATGGATATAATCACGCTAACTAAAGCCATATTGAATTTTATACCACTTTTTGGGTGTCTCCCTGAATTTAGCTGTTTTGTCCTTTAAACTTTGCTCTATAGTTTGCCACTCCTATTGAGCTCCAGCTGATAGGTCTAGCCAGGTTTTCCTCTTTCTTCAGTCCTGGTCAAAAAGGAGAACGTAAGCACCTATCTGCCACTGTCAGATGTCGAATATTGTTAAGAATTCTTGCCATGGGATTTTTAGTTTCATGTACGAGTTCTTTCACTGTTCTGAGGGAGATGTTAGTGTTGATTCATGCTCACTACACGTTCTCCCAGTTCTCTTCAACTTTTCTGCCTTACATCCTCAACCCTAAAGAACTGGTTTAATTTGAGGGCTTCCCTAGAATATTTTTAATATTGCCCTCTCCTTACTGTGGCCCTGCTTCTTTCTTTGCTCTTCATTTTTATGGCCAAGATAGTGTTTATTGTGTAAGCTCTTTTGCAAGCCCTAATTCAAGTTGTCTTTCACCAAAATGTGAGTCAAATAATGGAGATGTTGAATGAAAGTGTTTTGTGGGACTTTTTGCCATAATGGACACATTATTTGGACTTTTTGATTACAAAACGTATTTTGAGGACATGTTATCACTCAGTAAAACATGCTAACTTTTTGCTCTGGTTTTGTTTTCTCTCATGAGTTGAACTTGATCTCTGCTGATTTCCAGTGCAGATAAGAGTCACTGAGTGAAAAGAAAACCCAACACTTCTTACAGTGTTTTACAGTGTCATAGCTGCAAGATGGAGAAAAGTGACACGTGCATTTCCACTGATGTCTTCTGATGACCCATCTCACAGCAGGGAAATGCTGGGAGGTGGCCATACCTGTGCCCTCTGCACACTGGAGAGAAGGTTAGAGTAGCATTAGAGCAGCGCTTATGGCTAAGGTAGGATTTCTGCCAAATATTGGCACAAATATTCTGAGGAACAAGGCAGCCTAGTGAAGGGGTCTTACTTCTGTTTCAGTAACAACCTTACCTTCATCACTGGGTTTGCAGAACCTCTTTGTTAAGATGTTTTTAAAATGTGGGTACACTTAAGTGCCTCCTGGCTTCAGCAGAGAGCCTGTGTTCACTGAGGGCTTTGAAGCACCCAGATTTATCAACAGGAGAGTCGAAGATGGATTTAATAGTAACCTGAATCCTGGCCTAGAGCACAGAGGCAGGACTCGGTTTCATTCATAACTAGAGCAATGGTAATTTGGAGCATTTGGTGGAACAGAACTGGTCATCACAAAGAGGAGGCAGAGGCTGTCAAATCTGGCATGCCTGAGACCTCTGGCTTACAAGGCTTTAGGTTAAGCACATGTGTCAGTATTTGCGTGCTCTGCACCTAAACCCCGTAGCTGCTGTTAGAGCTCATGGATGACAAAAGCTGAGTTATCAAAGTGCTGAGTTGCTGGGATGAGTCCTACCATCAACTTTTTTTGTTTTTTACAGCATTCAGCTCCCTCAACCTAGTTTATTCCTGAGTTTATTAGCGCAACACAATCCTGCTTGAGAAACAGATAAATAGCAAAACAAGTCTTTCTTAATTAACATTAAATATGCCATTTTCATTCACTGTGCAACATTCTCTTTTATTCTCTGCTGTGGCTGCCTTAAGGACACCCAGACATTTGTTTAAAATAAGTTTTCAGACAATAAGAAAGCGATCGAATGTAGCTGTGTGCATGAAGCAGTCTCTATCCCCAGGAACCAAGTGCCATTTACAACTTCTTGCCTTCTGAGGAGTGATCTTTGGGTATTTTCATACTCTAGAAAGTTCTTTTAAATATTTTTAGTCTCAGGATTGTGGGAGGGGATTGAAATATTTTGTGCCAAGTTTTTCAGAAGGTGCATTGCCAAAAATGTCTGTGTAGGAAGTGGAGAAAGTACTTAAAAAATAAAGATATTCTGTTCTTTTAACCCAAATTTCAACTGTTACACGCATGCTCTCCTTCATTCACAGAACAAAATGCCATGCACCAACACACACACACACTTTGTAATTTTCCTGATCCAGATGCTTTTGCAAACATATGGCTGCTGACAGTAAAAATTTAGAGAACTCTTACCGAATCTGCTTTTTCTCTACTTGCTTTTCCTTTATACTCGCTCTTTTCCTGTTCCAAACCATGACAGGCATTTATAGAAGTGTATCTCAGAAAACAAGAATTTTCCAATCCTTCTCACCTCTTAGTGTTCTCACCACCTGCAATTATTCAAAACAATAAACCCCTGGATTCCTTTTCTCGGAAAAAAAACCCTACGTTAAGTAAAAGATTTGTGACTGTGATTGATTACAGACTACAGAAGAATGAGATTATTCTGAAGGAAAAGTCTTACAGATAAATGGATTATAGTTACTTACACTCGCTGACATGGGATTGAAATATTCCATTTCTGCTTTTCTGACCACGGGGTTCACTCATGAGTGATGGGTGAAGCTGGGTAGAAACGGATTAGAAACACAAATATTTTCCACTGTCCAAAGAGTGCACGCACAACACAAAAGGAAAAATTAAATGAGATATTAAAATGTCTCTCTGGTTTTGAGCTTGACCTTGCATTCCCTTATTCCGTTACACTGGAGTTAATAGGGCTGCTCTACTCCCACAAGGATGATTCAAGCTATTATTAGTAAGAAACAGTTCTCTCCCTCACACGCTGTTCATCTGAGGAGCGCAGAGGAAAGCAGGCAGAGGAACACTCCCGAGGACCATGCAAGCGGGGCTCGGTGTACCCGCAGCCCCGGGACGATGCCGGAGCCCCTCGCCGTGCCCTGGGTGGCGTGCAGCGGGTCACTGCCGCCCCGCACGCCTCGCCCCAGGGCAACGGCAGCGTGGGCAGGAGGGTACAAGACCGCTGGTCCCAGCAGAATCATGCCTCCAGTTCACGTGCTTGGAGGCAGCCAGGGAAGAATTCAGAGTTGACCCATGGAAGTCTCTGGCCTGAAGGATGGCCGCTCTTCGTTTTCCAGGGTGGGAGCGATATGACTTTGCTAGAAAACAGCAGCTCTGATGGGTTTTTTTTTAAGTTTCAGAGCTTTCCTTATTTTTCTAAGCCTTTCCCCTTTCTCTCTGCAATAAAGTGGCTGTTGTATTTACTCATGCTGTGCTGGAATGTTTTTTTATTTAGAATGAAATATAAATGATGTTAAGCCTTTCAATGTTAGCTTATTACCTTTATTTTCCACCACTTTTTGTTTGTTTGCTTTTGTGCACCTAATTTTTGTTTTCATTCTGTTCTAATTTGTTTGCAGTCATTTTGCAGACAAACATCTGAGGTAGTTTGGACCACAAGTGGCTCACAGATCACAGTCTGAGTAACAAATATTTATTGATGTTGGTACTATTGGTAGATTTTTACTTCATCTGTATTTCACTTAAGAGTTACACTGGACATCTGCACATCTTGAAGAAAAATCAAAGATAAAAGAGCCTCCATTTTTATTTATATTAACATGTGTTCTCACACAGGAAAAAGAAAAAGAAAACCAGAAAAAGAAAAAAATCCTACTTCAACAATATAGGGTTTTTTTAAATTAAATCACTTGTTTCGGGTCCCACTTCAACTGAAGATGTGAAAAATTTATTCTCGGTGAACCCCTTTATATTCAGGTAGGTGGATAGTCTGTGTGCTGTTAACGCGGTGTTTGTGTCAGATGATATATGTGTGAAATGATCTTGAATGTAGCCGAGCAGCTAAAAAACACAGATTCCAATATCTAAAGAGATTAGAACTCAACTCACAAACATACTCTATCCCTAATGACCAGGGGTGAGAAAAAAAGAATTATTTAGAAAATATACCTCAGTGGAGAAAGAGATTTATATTGCATGAGTGACTTCTTTTTAAATTAAATGGCAGGCATCCTTAAACTGCAATTTACTGGCACAGCTGAATTCCCCAAGGTAACAAAACAAACTCCAGGGCTGCATCGAGGAATGCTCAGTAACCCGCCGCCACAGGACAGCAACAAGCCGGCAGTGTCCGCAATGTGGGCAGGCGCTGGCGCTCAGACCTGCAACAAACTGCGCGCTGGAGCTGCCGATGGAGAGATCATAATGCTTCCTTTTCGCCTCAGCTTACTGATATTGGGGGAAGGTCACTCCTGACATACCCTGGGGTTATATGACATAGTGATATTTTTTGTCCTCACGATGCCAATAGAGCAAAAACATAACACCGTAATTTGAAGCCCTGGAAGAGATGGGTAGGGGAAACCATGAAATCCTCAGCCTTTGTTTGGCCTCTGCAATAAATTTGGTTGCACGGAAGGGCAGGTGCTTCCATGGTTTTTCCTTCCATTTCGGATGTTGCTGGGCTCTTTGTAGGAACTTCTACCTTTCTGCAGAGATGTTTGCATTTAGTAAGGCCCTGGTTTTACGAGGTACTTGGGAACATTTTTAATTTCAGATCACCCATAATCTCATTGACCAGAATCCTCTTTGGTATCCTCTCTGCTGAGTCAATGCTGCAGCTACTCATTTCAGTTTAGCACTGTGAGGAAAGTAGAGCAGCATTTTCCCTTCCATTTTTGAATGTATGAACATCCTATAATTCCCACATGCTATAAATGTCCCTTTCAGTAGATGTATAGAGATGTAGATAAACATTCCTACCACATTAATTAAAACTTACCTTTTGTATAATACAATTTTCTCTTTAAGTGTCATTAACTGCTTCCTCCTCATCCCTACCTCAAGTCAAAGCTTTTCTTGTCTTCAGGGCTCCCAGATGCTCCTGACAGCACCTTGCTCTCAGTTCTTCATCATTACTGCTAATGATCTGTGGGCAAAACCACTGGGTTTTTGCAGCGGATTCGCATACTGGGGTGAAGATACCCAATTTGGCAGTTTTTAAACATAGGATGTTTGGTGAGGTGAATCCCCACCATTCTTGTCCTTCCATCCTTGATTACTATTATCTTTTCTCTAGGAATAATGGAGAAATAATTTTCCTTCCATCCTCGATTACTGTCATCATTTCTCTAGGAATTTCATTAATCTAATTTGATGAGTCTGACTCCTAAGCCATGTACTGTTGCTGCTTCTCCTTTGACTAACCTAGGATTTTATGCACTATGAAGTAGCTTATGTGATTATAAACCACGTTTCTTTCAGCATTTAAATGACTCTCCACTGTAGGATCCAGAGTTTGCTCTTGCATATACTTATGAGAAAACTGAATGAAATGGGAGCGTACGCACAAATTAGATTTAGAACTCACAAAAATGGTGTTTCCTCACTATTCATTCTGTCCTAAAAAAATGGTGAAATGACTCCAAGACAGTGAGAATATCTGAGGGTCAAATTCAACACTTGTTTAAGAGGCTACCGAGTTTATGTATGAAGGGTGATAAAAAAGTAAAGGAGGGATATTTATCACGTGGGCAAGATGTTATTCTCATTTTCATGCTTAGAAAGCTCATTATACCCACTCAAAGTCTGTTTGCACTACCAAAGGGTTATTAAGAGACTGAAGTGCAGACAAGAAGTGGCCCCAAATTAAGGCAAGAAAGACCAGCAAGGAGTCTTACAGCTTTGTGCTATACTTTATTTCAAGCATCTCCTGATAAAAGGTTCAGGGACAGGAGGCTGGCACAAAGCATGGACTGACATATTCACAATGTGAACCTCAGAACCACAAATAACTTATTATTTCATAATTTGATTTCTTCGAGTGCTGCTAGCCCCAAAAGGCCAGCTCTTAACTGCTCAATTTTCTCCATTGACTCTAATTAAGGTTTTCCTTGGCTCACGATCCTGGTGAACTTGGAGAACTTTCATTTTTATTTTTTTTAAATCTGCTTTTCTCACCAGGTGAAGTGTTCCCTGCAAACCCTGAAACTTATGAACTTTCTAGTACATTTTACAAGATACTTTTGCCTACATGTTTGACAGAAGATGGAGGCATTCCACAAATCCCCAAGTAGAAATCATTTTATTAGCCAGTTTGTGCACTGTATACAGGAGAATATGGGATTATTTGTTAAGAAATTTACTGCCAAAAAATTTATGGCAGTAATATAAACTCACAAGTGTCCCTTTCTGCTGAGGGGGAGTTGACTGCAGTAGCCGTATGACTGATGATGTGACAAAGCGTGATAGGGAATGCAGCTGCTGGACTAGAAAAAAATAGTTCCTAAAACCCAGAGGTAGAACAGAGAAATACCTTTAAAAGGAAATCATTTATTATAATTATTGTGCTAATTAACAATCCCTTCAAAAAGCTTGAGGATGACTTACTTGTTTTTCCTGTCTATATTAGTTTAGAACAGGTAAAAACATGGAAGTGTTTTTTACTATTTTATTAATAATCTCTACCACTTTGAAAATTATTTTTCAAAAATATTTTATTTTACACTGTAGTTATACTTAATTCATTTCATTTGTCTTTAATTAGAAATCATTCCCTCCTAGGCAGTTTTCAAGGCACTGTATGATGCTTTTGTGTTTGAAATTTTTTGTTTGACAATGTAAGCTTTATCAGTGATTTCCACTATCCACATAAGGTAATGTTAAGGAAATTCTGTGCTGACATGTTTCTCCTTTAAATCAGATTGGTTATTTTTGGCTTTTGCTCTTTGTCATTTTTAGTTTTTTCCAGCACCTTCTCTCCCCCTTGCTTCCTCCTGTCTTCTCTCCTCCTACTCCCCGAAGCATGGAGAATTTCCAGTTTGGATTTGAACTCTGCAGCTGGCTACTCTGTCAAAAACCAGCTGAACCAAAACTCCAGATTAAGTCTGAGTGAATAGTTAATGGATGTTTCTTTTCTTTTTTGATCTGAAAAGCCAGCCCCCCCTTCCAGAACTTTATCTGAAGTCAAATGAACCTTTCCATTCAGTCTCCAAAAAATGCTTTAGTTTAGAGTCTGTTACTTTCATTTTGTTTTTATTGTATTTTTGTATTCAATTTAGGCAACTTTGATCTGAAATCACTGTTTTGAAACAAAACATTCTGTTTTGAAATAAACTTAAATGAAGTATTGTAACATAAAAAGAAAAAGCCTCCACCTTTTTTGATCAAAACTATTCACTGCACTTGGCAAAAATTTGTGAATAGTTTTGATCAACCTCGAACCAATTTTCTTTGTCAAATAAACAATTTGCTTAGATAAAAAAATTCCATATGTACTCCATATATAATATGCAAATATAGAATATTTGCATATGAATAATGGTTATCTGTAAGTGCAAGCCTACTGCAATGTAATTCCCTTTGAATTCAATTATCCTAGTCCAACTGCCATGCGTAAGACACAAAAGCTCGTGTTTCCTTATTTAATGGAGACAAAACTAAAGGATCAGAGCTGGGTAAGGAGAACTGAACGCGTGTGCATGCCTGCTGGGTCCTCCCTGGCCCCAGAGGAAAGGAGACACGGGGTGCCTGCTAGCGGTGGGGCAGGCTTCCGCCTCCCCTGACAGCAAAAGCCAGCCTGGCTTTCGACAGCTTAAGCAAAAAAGGCAGCCAGGGTATTTTTGCTTCTTCCAGCATTTTGCTGAACCTAGGCATCTGCCTGGACTTGCCAGGAGCAGAGCGGGCCCGAAGTGTGGCTCGGGGGGACATGGACGCGCAAGGGGGCCTCAGCTCACCCGGCTGCGGCAGCCTGGCGTTGGTGTTCAGCCCTGCCAGCCCAGGCTCTCCTCAAGGCCACTGAAGAGAAACAGGCCCCATTACTGAATGAGTCGTGGGACCAATTTCAAAAGGCTTTTGGATGAGTTGGCCACCATCCTCCACCGACTATAAAGGGGCGAGCCATGCTTTGAGTGGTGTAAAACGACCTACTTTTTGTCTGTAAAAAAGGGAGCCAAGAAACTACCATTCACCTTTCTTCTTTTAATAGCTGTGCTAAAATAAACTCTCCCTAGTTGTGACTGATAGCACGGAAACCCTTCGGTTTAAACCGGGCAATGCTCTACGGAGCCAGGGCGATGGCTGGATTTGCAATACAGTGACAGCCTGTTTGCCACCCGGCACACTCTAAGGCAGATCTCCTAACATCTGTACAAAGGAAAATACCGCTTATCATATCTTTCAGCATTCATATTTCTTCTCAAAAGTAAATTAGGATGTTGCTTGTGGAGTTAGTGCTGTTTAATGTTATTCAGATTTCATTTTCAGCTATTTCACACCTTTCAAATTAATAAACATGCGAATGTTTTGAAGGATGTTGTTTGGATTCCTTTTGGCTTTGTGGTATCTGGCTCTGGTTTTGTTTATGGCTTAGTTTCTGTGTTTTTTAGTTTGGCTCCTGGTTTCTTTTATAATATTTGCCTTTTTTTTTTTTTTTTTTTCTCCTCTGTATCCTCTAACTGGAAACCTGGTGCATTAGAAACTCTTTGTAAAGGACATGTGCCATTCTGTAGCTGTGGTTGGGAGCTATGCAAGCTTGAAGCTAAAAAAAGAAAACACAGAGGATTTTATAAAAGCATGCATATAAAATAGCAGTAAATCTTTTAATTTCATTCTATATTGCAGAGAACAAAAAGATGTTCTGCAAAATTCTGTGGAGAAAATTACTCCACAGTAATAATGGTTTGAGATACCAGTCACTGAAGTTTGAATCAAATAATGTGGGACTTGGGCTCAGTGTTTCCTCATGCAGGTGGTCTTCTCACAGGGCACTGTCAGGAGAGAAGCCACATTTTTTTTTTTTTTTTGTGAGAAATTTCATCTTTAGCATCAAATCTTTTTTGGAATGTGAGGATCTCATCCAAGCTGTTACTGTCCTTGTTGCCGTGCCTCCATTGTGATTAGTTTGAATGCCAGGTCTTTTTTTTGTTGACAAGAGGAAGTTTAGACCACAATCTTTAGACCAGTTCTGTTTGTGACTTACCAAGTAAATACCTTACATAGTTAATATCTGGAATTCACAGATGGAGAAGATGAAAGCACAGAAAAATTAAATGGCTTGCTGTAAGATGAAGAGTGAGCCAATGGCAGAGCCAAGAAAGGCACCTTAGACTCTCATTTTAGTGTATAACTCCAGCCAAGACAATTCAGCTTTCAAATTTGTAAAACTGATTATTATTTTGAAGATTGTGGCTAAAGTATGATGCTCTTTCTGTCAGATTTTGGAATACCCTGTAGTTCCTTACCAAGACAGCCCTGTTTTCAATCACCCCTGGGGACTGATATATTTCAACCTTAGGGATAAAAATGTTACAGACTTTGGAAGTACGTGCCAGACATAGGATCACAAAAATGTGAAAGCTGGGTCCTGTTTCCAGTCAGAAAGGCTAGATATGGGAAGTCTTTGCTTGTCTTCTCTTGAAAAAGAGAGGTATGTTTTTATTGGAATCCAGTGGCCCCTTTACATTTGGTTTAAACTCTTTCCACTATCTGCACGTCAACTGTAAAATATAGTACTTAGTTTTCAGGAATTCAACATGGTAAATACTCATGAAAGTAGAAAGACAAGGGCTGTGGCTCCCAATCTTTCCCGATACGTGTCTCCACTTAGCAATATTCCAGTAGAGGTGCAGATACCAGTAGAGAGACTTTTAGCTTACTGACAAAAGTCTTTCTTTTCACAGTTACTTCTCTTCACCTTCTCAGACATAGCTCTGTGACCACTGATTGTCTTCATACCACAGGTTAAAGGCACAGGGCTAAGGCAGGTAATATTTACACCCTAGCAGCAATGTTATTTCCAGGGCAGGGTTTCTTTCCTTACCATAGAAAAATTGGGTCTAAAAGAAGGTGGACTGAGATGCAGATTTTTTAATGAGACTATAGCTAATTAACCATTGCCTGCGTTAATCCATTACTGTTTGACACCTTTAAATCACATGGGGGGCTCTTGTTCTAAAACAACTTCTAGAAAATTTCTTATTAAAACACAACAGATGTTTAGTTGAAACACAGGCTGTTACACCAAATAACCTTCATTGAAATAAAGGAGGAAAAACATCCTTTC
>NW_009259683.1:8884107-8903529 GCF_000687185.1 Egretta garzetta
TGCAGCAGGAAAACCAGCAAATGAGGCCAGGCCAGTCAGTGGCCAGAGAATATCATTCTGGCTAGGGAATATGGGCCATTTCTGTATGAGTTGGGCTCATGCAGCACCTCTGACCTGCCACAGCACATCCTTCCATGGCTCAAGCTGAGATGCCATCTCCCAGTTCTCATGTCAGTCCCATAGATACCCTGGGAGAATTCTTCCAGGTTTGTCAGTCTCACAAGCAACAAGAGAAATAAATGTCCATGGCTTTTTTTAAGCAGAGTACTTTATTGAGTGCTTACTGATAAGAAACTGCAGCTGTCCCACGGACAGTGCTGTCTCAGGGGTGCTGTGTGACTTCAGTGCCAGCGCAAATGGACACTCACAGCAACCTCTACGCATGTCACAGGAGCAGCCCTGTACTGGGGTGGCTGCCAAAGAAGGAGGAAACAAGGATGTAAAGAGAAACTTAAAGAAAAGCAACAGCAGAAATAGGTACAAGACTCAGAAGAGAAAGCAAAAGATAGATGATGGGTTGCTTTTTCTTTTTTTAAGAAAATGTTTCTACATTGAAATCCTTAAACAATTTTTCCAATATTATTTCTCCAAACGGGTGTAGTTTCTTTAGCTTTGTATACAAAAATAAATAAAATAGTCCAATAGTCATAGCGGGATCCCAGCTACACTTCACAGGGCCTGGTAGTTCTCAAGAATATCATGGTGAGGAAAGAGGGGCTCCTCCAGGAAGAGACTGAGATCACCTAGATTCATCTCTCTGGGACTTTATAAGATCATCTCTTTCTCACCAAAAGCAAAGACTGGCCTTCGAAGTAAGCAACCAAGTTCCCAAAATTAAGCAGTATACTATCCCCCTAGCTGAATACAGAAAAGGGATAACTATTTCCACTCGGAAGCTGCTTTGACTGGTTTCTTGTGGCTTTACAGCACTGGAGAACATCGAAGTCTGGTAGAAGAATCACATTAGCCTGGCCCTAGATTCAATAAGAGACTATTGCTGCAGATATCAGAGAAGCACGATTTGGTCAGAAATGAACAAAAATATAGTAGGGGGTTTGTTTCTCTATTAAAAAGCAAGCTACAATGTTTTTACAGTTAGAGACCCTGTCTTGTATAATGCATAAATCAGTATAATACTGACAGGTCCTTTTGCCCTATAGGACACTCCCAACAAGTTCTACTCTTTTTTCTGTGGCACCCCTGTTCATTCTCGCATGGGTAATTATGACCAGACATGTCAACACACACTTGATCTTTGCTCTTGGCATTGAGGTACTTAAGGAATTGCCCTGGCTTTTTTAGGAACTCTCCTTCCTAAGCCACCAGTAACATGGCAGGCTGTGCTCTTTGTTCGGGGGTTGCACTGAAGACCTGAGATAAATCATTTGCTACTGGCCTGGACAGTACTGCCTTGTTGGTGTGCATCGCCTGATTTTGGCATAATTAAGATGTTCCTGTAGCTGTTTTGTTGGTGCACTGCAGCCTCCTGCTCCTCACCCTTGAATCTCAGAAAGTGATGCTGGAGTGCCCATGCCACAGGCATGTCCCAGACAAACCACACTTTCCACCTTGTCCACGGCCTTGGAAAACCTCTGCTTCCTTCACCATACAGGTAATTTTGCTCTGTGACCTCTTAATTAACTGTCACCTTTTGGGAGGTTGTTTAATTCATTAGGTGTGAATTAAACCAAGCAAAACAATGATCACGAGCTGGCTAGGGGGAAGGTGGATTTGGTTTTGGCAAATCTGAATTTTGTTTATTTTTTCTTGGCTTGTGTTTCTCTGTCTGACGTGGCTCTTAGTTACCTTCAGTGCGTGTGGTACTCAGAGCAGCCCTGCTGCAGGCACTCAGCTTTTTTACAAGGAGCAGGAGCAACCATAGTTTTGGAGATGATTTCTGTACGCTGCAGGAAGGGAGTGCCTTTCTGTAACCACAAAATAAGCTCTTGCCTGCACTATGGCATTGCTGCGCCTTGACTGTGTTCCTACACTGTACAATTTATCATTCACTATTCCATGCATTAACACACCAGTCCTTTGCATTTCTAACTCTGTCCATCTCTAAGCAGGGTCCCCACTACAGCTGACATAACAGGCAACCCCGCTATTTGGGGAGCCAGTGTGCTTGGCAGTTAGTTGTGCACTTGGTGGGGTTTCTGCTTTTTTCTGTTATTCTTTTTCTTTTTTTCTTTTTTTTTTTTTTTTAACAAGAATCGTTTAAGGATTACTCTATGTATAGAACCATTGCCAACATTTTCTATAACCATCAAGTAAGACCAAGTATTTTCCACATGCCTAGAACTGAAGCCATTTTTTTAGGAACTAAAGAGTCACTGGAGTGAAATTTAAGAGTATTATCAATGACTTGGAAGCTCATTTAAAAATTCATTTTCAAGGCAGGATTAAAGAGAAATCTCTGTGGATATATTCACATTTTCATTAAGCACGCTCCCTTGCTACACTGTTGGTTAATAGTTATTACACTGTCAAGTTGTTATTTTAAGAATCCATTCAGGGATCTTGACCTCCAGTACAAAACCATATGGTCTATCAACACATGCCGTTACACCCCTCCACAAACTATGACTTTACCAGCGAAGCACCTCGAAATCTAATGACTACCTGTAGGTGCAAACCATGCCACCAGTCCTTGAGTATTACTGAATGTTGGTGGCGGTATAGGAGGGCACTTGGGTGGCATGGAAGAACAATTCATTTCTATAATAATTATGATGCCTTGATTGTTTTTTTGTTTTGTTTTGTCTTTCCACTAGACAGAAAGATCTTTTGAACTTTTTTGCAAGAACAAACTTGTGTATGCTGTAGCTGTAGCTGAGAGGTTAGGTCACCAGCTTAGGACGTGGGGCACAGAGACTCAAATATCTGCTCTATTCCATTTAAGGCACAGCTTTTTGGCTTCCCTCCTCCTCATTCAGGAAATGGAAGGCTTTTTTTTTTTTCTGGGTACACTGCACACAGCACCTCTGCATAGCTCTTGAGCTGTACAGTGTATGCGGCAGCTGTGTGTGCTTCTCTCTATCTCCTGGCTGGCAACCAGCCAGCACTTCTGACAAAGATGCTCTTCAAACACAAAACATTTTTGTAAAAAAATCTTGATTTCTACTAAACATATTTTCCCAAAGCTAGATCTCATCAAAGCTGGTCTGACTGATCTCATTTAGCATTCTAAAGAAGTGCTGACCATCTTACAGGGTCTGCTCCAGGTTTTCTCCAACTATGCAACATATAGGTCCCTGGAAGAACTGGGCAAATATTTCTTTGGAATCTCCGTTTGAAAACACAGGAAGTCCATGAAGCGCATGAGCCCAAATTTTGCTGATTTAGTGTGTGGAAAGTATGGTTCAATATTTTACTGCACAACACATTCACATCAGCTTGGCTTTGAGCAGGGAAGTTAATGCAAGGGGTTTTTATGAGTGAATACTGATGTTTGATTCTATGTTTAGCGAATAAAAATACAGTAATACCTATTTTCTGATCTGAGTGAGAAAAACTTGTTCCATCTTTTTTCTCAAAGTGGATGGGCAACCTAGAATTCATTTTGTGCCATCCATACCCATTGAGTCAGCCAACTATTAAGACTTTTAATATGAGAAGAATTTTAAATAGTCATTCACGTGGCCCCATGTCCCTTCATCTATCTTGAAGTACACATTTCAAATCCTAATTCTTCAAAAGCTTATGTGTGTGAATAGTCCCACTGAGGTTAACAAGAGTTGATTTTTATAATGTTAGTAAAGTACATAGAATTCTTTGCAGACTCATTGCTTTAGTTGGTGCTGCATGAGGAACATAATTCTTAAGTAATCAGGGACCAAAGCAAAAACTAGTGCAATCTAGACACTTACTAAAATACTTCTAGGGCCTTTGAATGAAAGAAAACTATTTCTGTCTGTATTTTCATGATATTTTCACAACAGAACTTTGCACAGCCAGCCCATTGGAAACACCTGTGGGTTGTAGCTGACCATCATGGCTGGTTTTTAAAGAAAGTGAGAAATCGGAGAGTTGACCAGCCCTGCAGTATGGGGAGAGGCATAGGGGTGGAGGACTAGTAGTAGAGGTGGAAAAAAGAGAGAATAAAAATGGCTAGAAATGCTGGGAATTGGATGGGCTTTTTTTCTGAACATGTCTAAGCATAATATTACAGCACATTTCACAGCCAGCCAGTGATTGCACGCACTAGTTGCAGTCTCTAGGCAGAGATTACTCATTTCATACATCATTTAGAATTAATTGTAGTGATTCCGCAAAGTCAGTACATACCCTGAATGCAAGATTAGGAGAAATTGTTTTTGTTTCAAAGTCTTTTGATGTTTCTGTTTTGAAGTATTTAATTTTTCCTTAGACAGCACCCAGACTGGCTGATGATATGAAATACACTCTCTTCTCTTTTGGAAAATAAAACTTGTCAAATGAAACTAAATCTTTGACAATCTCATGACAATACACACACATGCCTACCCACTTCATACTGGAAGGCTAAATGAAGTTCAAGGTTTGTAGGCACCATTAAATCAGACTTGTGGAGGAAGGCAAGCATATACATTTGAAGTATGAGTATTCAGAACTCTCAGAAATACAACAGCCATTTATGTTTGGAGAGGGTTACATGTAAGTGTGTGTATCCTCACAGAGAAGTTCTCCTAATCTCCTGGGTAATGAGAAATAGTAGAAAGTGGTAACTAAAAGGCTCGGTCATGTGTCCCTCTCAGGTGGGCATCCCATACTGCCACACAGGGCACTAGCACAGCAGTAAGGTCTGGTTTCCTGGGCATTCTGAGTAAAGCTAAAACTTGTAGTTCGCAGAACATTCACAATATTTTCGAGGAGTCTAAGACCAGCTTGTAGCATGAGTTTGACAATTGTAGGGAAATTATATTACACATAGGTCAATTTTAACTAACTGCTTATGACTTTCCAAAATATTTATGAGCAATCAAATGTTATTTTCAATAAAAATATCAGACTATGATTCAGAATAATTGTTTAAGATTTTATAATTACATGTTCATAGTCATAGTATTTCAGTACAAGTGAAAAGTCTTTAAAGTGTTTCATTAGTGTTTAATTGAACTAAAGTAATCTTATGCTTTCCATTTGCCTCTCAACACTTTTCAGACTTAAGGTAATTTCATATCACATTAAATTGTTCATTAAAAAGTATAACTATTTTGAAGGATCTGATTACAATAATTTTCCATTTGTTTCTGGCATGCTCTGGGCTCATAATTGGAAATATTAACATATGGATTGTCCCCAAGATATGGTTCATTCTTCATAGTTCATAATTTATTAAGTGTGCTGATAAGAATATTTTGATAACATTCGTTATGACAATGCCAGTGGAAAAAACCAATAGAAAACTTTGAAATTTAGAGAAAATACTCTTTAAATTGTTCAGAATTTTCTGCTTGAGCGTGGATTTTTTGTCTGTTTGTTTGCGTCTCTGTCATGCATTTAAGCAGTCCATCAGCTAATCCTGTTGTTGCTTAAAACCACATCTTTTCAGCCTTTCTTGCAATATTTAGTTCATTAAACCAGACATGAATGCATGGCCTATAGAGTATCTTCCTCTCTTCCAAGTGTGTATGAGGAAGTTTGCAAGTGGTATATTACTCTCCTCACATTAGAAATGGGAAAACTGAGGCAATGAGAAATGGAATGGCTTGTTCAGAGACACCCATCAAGCCGAGGGCAGAACTAGGACTGGACATCAGGTCTCCTGCATTTCATCACATCCGTGCTGTAGCCCTAGAGAAAACTGTACTTCTGTGTGCGTTCCTGGGCAGCACATGGGTAAAGGGAAACCCAAACACAAGTAGAATTTCGTTAGCAAACTCCCCCTCCCTTGCATATCTTAGCAAAGTTTTTGTCAAATAAAGTCTAGTCCCTGCTTTTGCACTGGGCTGCGAAGAGCCGGCCATACATGCCCAAAGACAGAGAATGTTCTCTGTCATGCACCAGTGTCAAGGGAAGGATTTTGCCTACACGCCCCTGTAGTTACATTTAAAGCTACTCTGCCTTTATCGATACAGGTATCAATGAAGCTGGAGTGCAGAAAGAGAGAAATGTCAGTACCTTAATTCTTGATCCCTCTCTCTCTCTTTCTCCTCACCTTTAGATATGTTATAAGAAATGGTCTTCTACGGCACAATCATTCCTTTTGCATTACAACCATTCCTTTTGAGCTACGGAAGACAAGTGATGTTCAGGAAACCAGTCATGGGTTTTATGATTAGTACCAATGTCTGCAAGACCTTCCCTTCAGACAGTTATAGTTGGAAGTGAAGCAGCAGATTCAAGGTAAGTACGAACAGCAGCAGTTCAATGTGTCTTTTAGTAACTGCGAGGGTATTTTGGAGGGAAGGAGGGACCCTTTTGCTCTGCATCTGAAGTGATGTGGGGGGGTTGTTGATGGACGATTTTGAGAAGCCTGCTGGATGTGCTGGGAATTGTGAGCAACTTGAGCATAGCACAAGGACACCGAAGATTTCTGATACTCAGAACTGAGCCCAGCCTAGCATCTTGTGGGAACCTGAGCAATAGCAAACGGCAGGCCCCAGCCCCAGCCTCAGCTCTGCCAAGTTTCAAAGACCAGTTGTAAGTTATTGAAACGTGGGAATACTTAAAAATTGGCCATATCCTTCCTCGTTACCTGTGTTCATTTACTGATCCAGCGACAACATTCCTGTTCTTAAAGCAGTCTTAGTGTATAGTCTGAGGTACTGACTTATGAACAGTATTTAGTTCATGTGTTTGCGCTCTCACTGCCTAGGTTATTGAAGACACAGATCTCCTTTCCTTACCCTGGCTATCATATTTCCATTGTGATTGCAATAGCATGTATTTCTGTAGGGGTTTTCTACATTACTTCTCTTAGGCTGTTAAACTTGAACATCTTTTTCTATTAATATAAGGGAGAGATTCAGAAGGTTAGAATTTGTGTGTGTGTGTCTATGGGCAGGGAGGATGAGTTAAGATTTACAGGTAGTTAACAAGGAAAAGGGTTATTGTAATAACCTATACTGACTAACTTCTGGCTATACACTGCATGTATGGCTTAACACTACATATATCTTACTCTTTCTCATACTTTACTATACACTTTTATGTGTGATAATTGGTGGATGGTCTGGATAAAAATGCTAAGTATGCTTTGTATGATTCCTAAAGTAGCTGCCATCCACAAAGATATGTACCTGAGCCACAAACTGTTGGAAGCTGTGATCAGATCCCGGTGAATATGCTTTCTCTCCTCTTACATGTTTTACTCATTATCCACTTTTGGCTACTGTGAAAGACTGGCCACTGAACTAAATGATAGATTAGACTAGATATAAGGAAGAAGTTCTTTACAATGAGGGTGGTGAAACACTGGAACAGGTTGCCCAGAGAGGTAGTGGAGGCCCCATCCCTGGAAACATTCAAGACCAGGTTGGACGGGGCTCTGAGCAGCCTGATCTAGTTAGCGGTGTCCCTGCTCCTGCAGGGGGGTTGGACTAGATGACCTCTAGGGGTCCCTTCCAGCCCAAAACATTCTATGATTCTATGATTCTATGAAATGGACCTGTAGCCTGATCAATAGGGTTGGTCTTACATTTTTATGAACACATGTCAAAAGAGCTTGAAGTTTCTGTTTAAAGGGTTTGAAATGCACTGTCCAGAAATGACAAACAGCCCGAGAATTGTGTAAATTCCTCAGCAAAAAGCTCCCAACAGTCCCATTAAGATATCTGTGATCTGCTCACACAGACAAGTTGTGGGAATTATAGTAAAGTGTTATTCAACATAAAAATGATCCATTATAATTATTCACTTATGCTAAGCATGCATTTTCTACCTTGAGAAGAGTACAGCAAATTGCTGAGCTCCTTCAAAACCAAGGAGACTCTAAAGAGCAAATAAGTTGGTTTTTATCTTTTCTTGTGATATGTTTCCTGTGGGCTATGAAATCTATCTAGCTTCTTGTTAATAATTCTAACAATTGTAAAATGAATAGCAAAGATAAATTAAGGAAGCTGGAAAAATACTAGTTACAATTCTCTTAATTACCTATATTATCGAATAGAGGATCACCAGCCTCTTGAAGAGAGGAGAGAAAATATCAGTTTCATTTTATCAGAGCAAAACTCTCTTCCCAGACCACACAGCAAGTTAGTGGCAGCTCTGAGACAGAATCTGTGAGTGTTGGCTCCTAGCTGTGTTCAGACTAAGGTGTTTGACCTCCCTTTACCCTAACAGTGGTAGGACATCACTGTCCCAACCACAAAGAGCTATTGCATCTTCTCTACAGGATTCCAGTATATTTTTCTCACCTTTGGCACTACACTAACAAACAGATTTGTTAAACTGAACACAGCAAAGCTCAACAGCAACCAGAGTTCCTGGCAGGAGATCATAATGTAAGCATCTGATTTATAAATAGCTGAGAAAGTTTATCTCTTTGGATTTACAAAAACATGCTGTCATGAAAACAGATTGCTGCTGTTGTAAATACCATGGAGCACAACATACGTGAAGTTAAAGCTGAATTTGTCTTGTGATTATCTATCTGCTTGCAGGCTCCCCTCTCAAAGCCTCTGTGTCTGAACAGCACCCAGGATTTATAAAACAAAATAACAAAAGGTCCTGAGAACAATTGTGCAGAGATATACTGTAGGTTTTCACTAGACCCAGTGGAGCAACAAATGTCTCTGCATCCTGCTTTATTGTCATGAATCCTTTGGTATCTATTTTCCTTCCCCTCTGGCTGTTGGATGCAATTAGTTCATCTGAAATTGCATGCCAAAAGGCCCTGTTTAATGGCTTGCAGTATATAATCTTATATTATTCTGGCTTTGAAATTTCTCCTTCATATATGCAGCATAGCATAATAGAAATTGTATTATTCTTTGTCATCTGATAAGCCTCAGAATCTGTATATAAGGGTTTTTAAGTCATAAACATAATTCTGTCTAGAGAAATGCAACCTCAAAGCTGTCTTTCAGTTTGCCTGTGCATAAAAGGTACATTTTGTTTTAGGAATCACTTGCTACAGCCTAACAGAGAGGTGGTTTTCCTGCTATCCAACCCTTCACCTTTAATTAACAGGACAAACACGACTGGGAATTTGCACTTCCATTTCCAGTAACCTTTCAGCTCCTGTAACCATGGGACCAGGTTTCACCCAATAAAATCTAGAAACTTAGAGATTATTAAATCCAGTGTTTTGAAAGTTTTTTACAAACACTCCAGGCAAAATGAGGATGTAAGAAAAATCAAAACTTTAAATGGCACAGGAGAAGACAACAGTGGTCCTTTACCCTGCTCTCTGCTCTGCTTCATGCCATTTCTTTCCCTGAAAATTTGCAGTCCTAAATTCTGATCTGCCCTGGCTGATATATAAGGTAAGAACTTCATGCCATATTTTGAAAACCAGCCTTCCTTATTCTTCCAGGAGGACTCGTGAAAACTGCCTAATATCTTCTTTCTTTGATCACAGCCATGCCCAGGAAAAAGACAAGACCATAAGGTTTCCTCTTCCTCCTGACCCCGAGGCAAGAGCAAATAGTTCTCCTTTGCTAGTAACAGATATTCCGATTGGAGAGTGATTTCAGGACTTCATGTCTTTTTGCTAGTTTATTCTCTGATTAAAGAGTTTTAGAATGTGGTTTTAGTCTTTTCTGTTATCTAACAGGTGCTGGCTAGAATTCAAATTTTTAAAAAAAGGCAAAAATTACTGAAAGCCTTTGGCCAAAATTGGAGCTTAATCAGAACCAGAATCCCTTCTGACTCCTCCACTGATGATTCATACAGTAGTAAAGGATACTGCCTTCAATTAACTGCAATCATCATTTATATCATATAATTTACAATTGACTTAACTCATTAGAAGTAATTGATTACAGCATGAACTTCACAACAGGGTAAATACCTCATCTCATGTAAAAATGCCGAGGTGAAGTCAAAGCCTTTGGTTCAACAATGCAGATGCCAAACAGCTAACTGAGTGCGGAGGAGACGTGCACTGCACATACCCATTCATGGCCTCTGTGAAACGTGTTTCGCTAAGAGCGATGAGAACATGGGGGTGTCCTAGGGGATGTCTTTTCACAGCAGCAGCACCTTGTGTGGCTCTGCTCAACATTGCCCAACATCGTCTCAGGAAAGGAAATTGCCTGAACTTTTTCGAGTCTGTTGATTGAGCTGTTTATTTCCTAAACATTATCAGATTTTGAAAGATTTGTTTTGGCAAATAATGACTTTTCCTGTTTTCCTTCTGAGTAAAGTTATGCTGGCTCAAATTACTTGTCAAAGATTTATTTTTCAGTAGATGTTAACTATCAAGTCCTTTTTTTCTTTTATCTTTCACTACGCATTCAACAAAATCAGCTGACACTGAAGGTTTACACCAGCTCTGCATACTGCAGTATTGTTTTTCTAATTTATTTTCAAAACTCCTTTGAGTAGGTCTTATTAAAGAATAGAGGCAGTCTTCTTTGGAATCAGTTCCCTTCTACAAGCCTCCTGGCAGGCAGCACTAAATCCCCTTCCCTGGACTAAGCCCACACCTGGACCTTGATTCAGCCTCTGCCTGGTCTGTTGGCTGCCTCCTTCCCATCCCTTTCCTACAGCATGTACCTTCCAGGGGCAAGGCCTACAAGGGCACCTGTCTCATATGTGTTAGGCTAACTTCAAATGAACGTAGAGAACACCAGACTTTCAGGACACATGCAAAACTACATGCTTTCTCATAGATTGGAGCTATGGACTCTTTACATTGCCCTGGGAGAGTATAAAGAATCTCAGAACTGGGGTGAAGACAGTGCCGGTTCTTGGAGGTTGCCCTGTCCTGGCAATGTTAAAGTGAAGGAGCCTGGATGGAGAAAGTTACATCTCCCTTGTACCAGATAGTGCTTGCCATAAAGCTCTGGCTTCCCACTGGGGCAGAGACACAGAGCTGGCTGCCTCTGCTCTGCACGAGGAGAGAAAAAGAGAGACTGCAGTCCTCGGGGACTCCAGGTAAGAGGAAGCCTGAAGATGTACCTGCCCCAGTTTTGGTACCTCAGGAGTAGCTGGGTTGGATGGAAGCTTGAAGCCCTCCATGCTGCAGGTGAGCATGGTCTGTAGAGCTGCTTTAAGGGTGAACTGAAGGTGGTCCCTGAGCCAGCAGCAAGGGCGCTTTTACAGCACAAGAATTTCATCTGGTTTAGCTTCAGGTCTTCAAGATCATCCTGCCACACATGGTAGGCACAGCTGGTGAATAGTCTCTTTTTAAATTATTTCTGCTTAGTCCTCCTTGTACATCACCTACTGAATGGACATAGATGAGCTTGGTGGTCCCATATCAGAAATCCTTCATAAACTTAGCCCTTCAAAACCAAAATACGTTGTTTAACAGTGAATGTGTTTCCTCATACAGTTTATAATCCTTACTCTGTCTCAGTAGCAAATAATTCCCATCTTAACTCAGTAGCTGTTAGTTTCACATTTGTTTTTCAGGGAATTTTAATACTATGAAACTCCGGTCACAAGATTCGAGAAGCTCAAAACACAATAAGTGTTTTGACAGGGTAAATGGCAGTGTTTATCAGGCCTAAAAAGTGCTAGAACCGCTGAAGAAACTTGTAAGAAAGATTACACATGCACTGTCTCTCACACACTTACTAAGTTTACTAAATGAATTACAGCTGGGTTGTAGCTAAGGGCAATTTCATCAACCCTTTCACGAAGCCTTAGGCTGTGCCGGTGGTGATGATGAGTGAGGGAGTGAATCGCAGAGGGAAGTGTCAGGATGCCTCACTATACATTAGTACCTGCAGGAAGCACCCCGCAGAAGGGAGGCGTTCACTGTAGATGATGGGCAAGCACGGGCTGTGTGGGAACTACTGGAAATGCAATGATAGACTAAACTGAGAGGGCCAACAGGACAGAGCCAGGACAGAGCCAGTAGATTATTTAAGCAAGTCACCTCAGTGGTTAAAGGATAAACAGATGCTCCACAAGCCACAGCACTGCTTCTGAAGTCATGGCCAAATGGAGCTGTAGTGCAGTTGCTCTCTTGCTGTGCTTTCTAGAGGGTGACAATCATGATGACCATTACAACAATTCAAATGCATTTCACCTGTCAGACCTAGTGTTAGGGGGAGGAAGAATATATTTTATCTTCAACTTCTCTTGGTTACATCATATAGCATGATCTTGTTTGAACTGCACCTTTTTTCCCGTGGTAACCATAACATTGATCTTCATTATCCTGGTATGCTGCTGCTTAGAAGTTCTTTTCACACCTTTGTCATGCTAAGGGCTGTCGAGTTTCCTATCCTTTCCATGAAGTACTGGAAGTACGTGCTCATTTCTACTTGAGACTGGGAGATGTCAGGAACTCAGAAGCAAACTCCTCAACTACTATAAGGTGATATAGCTCACTTAAAGACTCTTTGATCCTAAGTTTCTACTTCCAGTTTTTATTTGAATGAAATATCAAAATCTCCATTCTCACTCGTTCCCAAACCGTTTGTATCGGAGAAGAGGGACGTGAAATCTTGAGTTTTCTTATCTCATAATTATTAGTCACTTCTAATCTGTGTAGCTGGATAAGCATTCAGGGGATGGATTCTATAACTGCATCTTGTGTCCAGTGATG
Source organism: Egretta garzetta (assembly GCF_000687185.1). Lineage (NCBI taxonomy): Eukaryota > Metazoa > Chordata > Aves > Pelecaniformes > Ardeidae > Egretta > Egretta garzetta. Next base: position 8,896,757 of record NW_009259683.1, read on the forward strand.
ACAGTAAAGCAAGCAACACTCTTCCGAAGTCCAGGCAGTTGTAGTCAAAAAAGTAGACCAGATGGGAGATGAAAAACAGCATTGCAGACATCATTTTCCCGGGAGGATGAAGTTAAATTTGTCCAGTTTCAGGAAAAAGAAACAACAGACAGTGTATTTACATGAAGAGATAACAAAAAAACTGTGATTAACATTTGTTTGTGTGTGTGCATTTGAGTAAAGTATGAACATGTCCGTAACTGCACAACACCACAAATTAGAGATCAACTCCTTACTTTGTTGATTTAGATGTACTGTTTTCTCTATGGCCACTGCTATCATACAATGTTATCTGGAGCACATGTCGAGTGGGTCGCAGTTCATTAATCTGATGAAATTAGTCAGCGTGTTCCACTGACATTGTGTACGGTTAGCACGTCAGTCGTCTCTCTTCGATTACGCATACCTTTCTGAAAAGGCATTTCCTAATCCCCAGGCTATAATCTCATTAGCACTGCCTGATTCTAACCAAATAAATAGAAGTAAAGACTGATTGCCTAGTCAAAGCACTGTAGCTCAACTCATGAGCTAAGGGTTTCAATTATTAATTTACCTCAGTGGAACTACATTGATTTACATCAGCTGGAAGCAGGTCACGGAAGCTCTTATAATCTAAGGTCTATATCACATTACACTAGAGCTGGCTCAAGTACTAGTAGTAGTGGTACACTGCATTGGCTAATCTTATACAGGAAAAGATAGGTCTGATAATTAAGGGACACCAAGTTCTGTTTGTGTACCCAAGCAACCTCATTAAAAATGAGCTTCTGCATTTTGGTGTAACACTGCAGTGAAGTATACAGTCCAATTTTGCCTTGGTAAGTGTGACTATAGCCCTCCTGAAAGCAGAAAGTTAATCACACTGGCAGGAGAGCCATGCCATACCCAACCTCTTTAATGTCTGGACCTCCAGTCTGAATCTCATGTACACTGAGGTACCTTTGTGCTTCTCTATCCTTGCTGAGCTATGCTAATTCCTGCTTGGCAAGTCACTGGAGGAGTGGGTAGAGGGATCCTCAATTTTTAAATCATTATGGAAGAAATAATTCCAAATGCTACAGTGCTACTGTATTCATGATGTAATAGAGTGGTTTTAAAGCTACCCTTTGCAACCAAAGGATAGAGTGTGCCTTGGGTTTTCTCATGCACAACTCATCCTTGGGCTCTGGCTCGCCTTCCTAGAGCTGTTGACCTTTCAGAATATTTTAAATTATGCCAAGAGGGAAATTTGGACAGGGGTCTCCTAAGTATTGGTGGAGGGGGATGCAAACTTGGCTTAAAGCTGCCTTTGTGCCTTGTAGTTGGAATGGCACTGAGTGCTCCTGAGCTATAGCCAATGATCTGGCCCTCAAATCAGTATGGATATGTAATATGTCTGACAGCCTCAAAAGCAGAACTGCATATTTTGTTGAGCTGTATAGTGGGTTTGTGGTGAATTCCTTTTTTTTCCCCCTTCCAGGGTTGTGATGGGGCCACCAAACTCATTTATATTTATAGTCTGTTCAGGACTGGGTTTTGTGTCACCAAAACTGAATAGCTTTTACATATGCCTGTTGTGTGATGAAATTGTAGGCAACCAACCAAAGAAAACAGGTGAAGATCGGGAAAATAAGTTAATTCCTTTTGTAAAGAATACATACTGCAGTATATCTTGGACTGGATCCTCGCTCATGGCTCATCCTTTTACACCACTTTAGCAGCATAAAGCAATCCTTATGCAGTTTAAATGCCAGTAAAGTTGTATTTGCCTTCACCATGGGGCCCTCTTCCAAGGTTTTCAATTGAGCTGAAAAATGGAACCACAATTTTTACCGCATCACTTCTTTAATTAACCCGTCTCCCGAAGTTTACTATCTGAAGCTGTGTTACCAGTTCCAGTACAATGTCCCATCATAAGTAGACAGAATATTTGCACAAACCAAATCTTTCCGTTAATAAGAAGTTAAAATAAAAAGTCAAAATTGTGTCCTTATACTTGCTTTTGATAAGGGCATTCTAAAACCCACCAGCATACAATCTTCTTGTAATAATTACTTAAAATAGGAAGCAGTTAAATGAATGTAATCCACCTCTTCCAGTTAACATTATACCATTTCATTTATTAAACAGACCAGGTTTGTTATATTTATTCTCCATTACTACGTGGAAGTTGTGGTTTTAACATTTACACATTTCAGAATATTACTTTTTAATGTTTAAACATGTCAAGTGATTTTGACCAGACCAAAATCTCAAATCCTGTAACAGGTACAGATTTGCATTTTCTGGATGCTGAAAGTAAGTGTTGAAAAGAGCAGGTAATCAATGGTACAGAGTGCTGATGTTATATTCTACCTTTTTATTACAGAATTAGGTAATAAATCTCTCAGAAGTGGATATTTCCATTACTTAAAGCTAACCTGAGGCAAACCAAGGCCTGCATTTAACAGGAGAATGGTCTCTGAAAGGATGGTAGGAAATGCCTCTTAGTCTTCAGTCCATTCTCCTTCTAACACTGCATTTCTCCTAGGAGTACCTGTGTGCCCTCCATCATTTCCTCTAGCCCTGCTTCTGAACATAATGATAGATGGGATTTCCCAAATATCTCCTAGAAAGAGCTCAACACAGTAGAAATTAGTTGCTGTACAAAGACACTGTACTGACTCTCATGTGTGCATAGGTGAGAAAAAACTGCACTGCAGCCAGCAGACGGTAAAGTAGGTAAGAGAGAGGCTAACCACATCCTCAGGGTACACCTTTGGTCCCAAAGGGGTGAAGATCTGAACATGAAAGCACAGATTGTTCTACACCAGGGCACAGATGCCCGAATGTCCTTTCTTTTCTCCTTCCTTGTCTCTTTCCTTCTTTTCTTCCTTCCTTCTTTCCTTCCTTCCTTCTTTCCTAGTGATTCTCTGACCTCTAACTATTTTTTAAATGCAATCTTTTTTAGCATCTGCATTTCTATTAGAAATGTTGACTTCCACATTTTTTTATAAACGTAGGAAACATTTGATCTATCAATTAATAAGTCCTTAACCAAACACAGTAAAGAAGGGAACAACTGGACAAGCCTTTGCATTTGGCAGGACTCTGTAAGACTCGCTTTGAACAGATGGACTCTTTACAGTCCTTGTGATGCAGATTAAATGAAAATAATACATGGCAGAAAATGCCTAAATCATTTGAACTTCACAAGTTATAGCCTAGAGCCATTTCACTACAGCTCATTAGGGAGTTTATGTTTATAATGTAATGCCTTTAAATAGATTTGATTTTTCTAAACAGGGTTTTGTAAATTAGAACTTTCCCAGGGGGCTAACCCAGCGCAAGCTGTTCCAGTTGTGGAGCACATCCTGACTGAAAAGGCAGGAATACAGAAGAAAGAGTTTGCTAAAAATGCAGAGTCCTGTGCATTGTAATTACTTGAGGGTTTAGGAGTATCACGGTCATCTGATGTACGAATAATATCCAGCACTCTTGGGATGCATTCACAGGGTTGCCAACCTCTCATATTTGGAAACAAGCATCATCTTACCCCTCCTGCCTCCCAATATAGAGATAGCTTTAAAAATCATGAGATATTAAAGATAAATGTGGTGTTAGCTTGCTTTTTAGCTATTCATACTCTAGTTGTTATGCTTTTCAGTCTCCTAATTTTATTTCTGTAACAAGGAAATTTTATCACATTTTTCCTCAAAAAGACCAAATATTTCCTTGTGTTCTCCTGATTCTAGTTAGCAGGGCCCAAAGAAACTCTATGCTCATTTTGATGCAAACATAGACTTTTCTTAGTGCTACTTTTCAGAATTCCCCCTTTCCTTCCTTCCTTCTTTCCTTCCTTTCTACCTTCCTTCCTTCCTTCCTTCCTTCCTTCCTCATATATGCTTCAAGCTATAAACAAAACACAGGTCTATTGCTGTTCCCTTTGGTTATCATTGAAATCTGAACACTATGCAGCATTTTTGAAACATTTTTACAGTACTTGAAGCACATTACAGTATTTGTATTGTTGTTAATGATATTTAATTTTCCTGGAATACTTCCTTTTTCTGTTGTATCAGCCAGAGCTAGATAGGTCTGTCTTTTTCTTTGTTGATAATTTCACACTATTCTAAATTTTAGCAAATATGAAATACCACCTAAACATAATAAGAAGATATGCAAATATAAAGTGAAAAACAAACCCACCACCATTAAAGTACAATATATCTAGGGAGATCCATGTGTAGGATCCTGCTCCTGGTTCCTTTTTTATAGTTAAGTATGGCCCTGGTGAGGGCTGTCTTCCAAGGACCTTCCAATATTTTGAAAGAGGAGCCCATGTAATCACAGATACGGAGGCTAATTCACTTTGAAAGGAGATGGGCAATGACCCACAGAGCAGCAGCTCTTCTGTCTCATGATCAGAAGAATTCCCAAAGGGACTTCCAATTCCAGGACCTTTATTCCCAGAGAACTTTTCCAAGAAAGCCAGCTACAGAATAGAGCAAGATGCTAGTTCAGGTTTCCCTATGCAAGGGCACTTCATCTGCTCTGTCAAGAATGTGAAGATTTAGAAAGGGCAAATCTTGGCCTTGTGTTGCATGTACTTTTCACATAGTCTCCCAAATCATGCCCATTTTCTGAGATGTGTTCCACCTCAGGTGAGGCTTTCCACATCTACATTCTGCAGAAAACAGATGGGTTCTACCTGAAGGACCTGACAAATGTACCATATCTAGAGATGCAATGAAAAGGATGTACTCAGCTGTGAAATTCTCCACAGGCAAATTGCTAAGCTGAAAACATTAAAAATGCACTTCTTGAAGAAGTGTGAGGATCTCCTATGTCACTGGAGTTTTATTTCTTCTTTCTTTCCCTTTTGCACCCACTGCTCCTCTTAGGAGCAAAGTCAGTGGGGAGTCTGCCGAAGCACGGAATATTGAATACATACGTGGCAACTTATTCCACATATCTCACCACTGCCTGAGATGCTGCTGACAAGCTCTCGCACCAAGTTAAAGTTAGAAGTATTATACACTATGATTCAAAATTGTTTAGACTTTTTCTTTTGATTCATGCCGTTGCTGTATTTTGTACATCCTTCTGACCACTCTTAACAGCTGTAACAACACTTGTGGTATTACCAGTAATTTGCAACTTATCAAACATGATTGAACCTTGTTCTTTTGTGTAAACGAAACAGAACTCTCTGGTTAACTTTCTTTATACTTTGGAAATAGTGCAAAGGAAACCGAGTCTATATTTGCATGCCAGACAATGAAACATAACACACAGTGTATACATGCCTTTGACACTGTAATTACTAGCTGTTGTTTAGATTCCATGTATGGTCACTGGCTTTGGCTGTGTTGGAATCAGCTGTATCAACATTTAATCAAAGTCTTATAGATTTTGGTTGTATATTTTTCTAATGTCAAAATGGAAATGCTGAGACTAAAAAATAAGTTCTTGGGTAAGAAAGTGCATGCCCACTGCACTGCAAAAATAATGAACCTTTGTGGCATAATGAACAAAGCCCATTGGAGGTTTTGTCCGTAATGAAGCACAACAGAACAGGCAATTTTCAATTTTATTTACTTCTTCAGGATTTCAGCAACTTTTGATGAATGCTTCTGGAAGTTGTACTTGAAACTGAGTTAATGTTGTCTTGTTTATCAGGCTTAACTTCCCTAGCTCTTCTTAGAAATGAATCCTGCTAGAGGCTGTTGAGCCTCTGCCATACCTTGGTCTGAACCATATCTGGTCTCTGAAAAAATGTACTGGTAATGCAGACTCAGTGTCCACTACCACCGGCTGCCATACAGAGTCTCAATAAAGGGCACAGAGCTTGAATGCAAGCTCATAAAACTGTTGCCTGTGCTGCAGAATACTCACAGACAGCAGAGCTGAGCTCTGGGAACTGAGCACACAGCAGCGAACCCCCAGAGAGTATTCCCTGTGTGGTCCATGCAGCTTTGTACCATGCTCAGTAAGGTGAAAGAACATGCCGTGCACTTAGGAGGAATAGTTAAGGTGAAAATCATAAACCAGAATGTGCGTTTTTGAGTAAGTCCTTACTCTATTAGTCTTACAGACCAGCTCACTTTGAAAAAAGTTTGAATAAAAGGAAGCAGCCAATGCTTTGCCAAACGCTGTCCAGCTAAATTCATGGTCCCACAGAAATGCTCCTCCTGCTAAGAAACAATCCCCTTAAAGGTGTCAGAGTCCTATCTGATTTTTGTATAGGAATAGTTGCTTTTGAAGTCCCATTTTTTTGCTGGTTATCTCTGTAGGACTGGGGAACCAGTGGGATTAGTGCATCTCAAGAACATGATGGAAACAAGGATTTCTTTCTTAAGCAAATACTTACTTAATTTAAATCCAAATGAGGGGAGATAAAGTCTCTATTTCTGAGTGTTTCAATACAGCCAAGCCCACGATAGAAAAATGAGAAGTCTCACAGTCCTTAGCCATTAGACAAGTCCTTTAACATTCCCAAGGAAAAGAGAGCACAGGAGTCATGAGACAGCAAAGGTGAAAAAAGCAAGCTGAAAATGTTTAATGAAAAAGTGGCAGTGTTGGTAGAAATGAAATAATGAGTAAATACAAACTGTTCCAGGCCTTCAGGCCATGTAAGTGAGTAAACTTTTTATTGCTCGCAGCAGAAGTGGTAAACTCTTAACCTGACTTTCCCCTTAAATATATCACTGGAAAAAAATCCTGGTCATTTTTCTGCTTTGGAAAGAAAAAAAAAAAGGGAAGGGGAAGGGGAA
>NW_009259683.1:8903548-8915319 GCF_000687185.1 Egretta garzetta
AGGAGAAGGAGAAAGAGAAAGAGAAAAAGATAAAGCCAGAAAGAGAGAGGGGCAGAGAGAAAGGAAGAACAGAAGACAGAAAAAGAAAGATAACGGTAGACAGAAAGAGAAAGAAAGGAAGAAAGGACAGAAGGAAGGAAGGAAGGATGGAAGGAAGGAAGGAAGGAAGGAAGGAAGGAAGGAAGGAAGGAAGGAAGGAAGGAAGGAGGGAAGAAGGAAGGAAGGAAGGAAGGAAGGAAGGAAGGAAGGAAGGAAGGAGAGAGAGAGAGAGGGAATTGCTTGTATTGCTCCAGCTAGCCCTATGTTAAGTAAGATTGTTTCTACCTTCTAACAAACTACAAATGAAAGCTGGCTACTTACTTTTACATCTGGAAAATCTGATGAGCGACAGACCTCGTTTTCATGTATTGCGCTCACTAGGATCATAAAAAAAGAGTAAATCTTAATAATTTCATTCACAGGATGAGAATGAATTTTCCAGTGTAGTTAATCCTATTGCTGATAAATATATTAAAAATTGCTTCATGATTATAGCATTATGTTACTGACTGCTCAGGGAAGCTGATGGTGCAGAAGAGTTAGAAAACTACTGAGCAATATTGACATGAATTAAATTATGCCAGCCTAGTACCAGTCACAAACTTCTTCAAAGCTTCTTTTAGGAAAATTTATTTTAGTTAAACTTTCAGTGTTTCATTTGAATGTCATTTATCCTAAGAATCATTTAAAAATTCATTTAGATTTGAAGAGAATTCAAATTCACGTTTTTTCCTTTGGGGAGTTTTAGATATATCTTCAGTCCAGATGAACCTACAGGTGGGGCTGTGGCTTCTGTTGAATGAGATGAGTTGCTGTGAGAAAGTAGGATAAACAAGCTGGCTGCCACACAAACATAGAAGGGCTTTGGGTAAAGAGGAGAAACATTATCAGTATGAAAACACTGCACTATGGTTAAAAGAAGAGTGACTACTCTCAGTGTCATAATGATAGTAAATCTGTTCATGAATGACTAAGCAATATCAAGAAAGACAACTCTTCTTGAAGAATGGTGTTAAATGTCAAAACAGCCTTCACCCAGTCCTCTTGGAGAGATATCTGTCTCTAGAGGTGCCTTTCATGTGGCTGATATTAATACAGTAATTCTGAATTGAAACCTTCGTGACTGAGAGCAGCACTTGGCCTGATAGCATGTAGAGGGAACACATGAAAAAGTAAAAAGTTCAAATCAACAACTAAAAACACTTCTAAGACATTTCCTTGTGGATAGATTTAATTATACAAAACCAGCTGGGGGTAAAAGGAATCTCAGTAAAACAAGATTTTTTTTTCTTGGCTGAAAACATTTTCATGTTTGAACACGGTTAATTACTCCTAAAGGATTTTATTATTAGGGGAGCAACATAACTAACAGCTGCTGTTATTGTTACTTACAAAATTATTTCCATTATAAACCCCATTTTTCCCATGGACAAAATTTGTTAGAAATTCACTTTTTGGACTGCAGTGTTCCACTCTGACATTCTGAGAGTCTGCATGCAAATTATTTAGACATTTTTCTATATAAGAAAATTTTTCTATATTAGGAAAGGACTTGCACATTTTTTTTCCACCTCCAGGCTGACCAACCACTGAACGGCTGTAGATTGTGTTTTGAACCAGAATTACATCTCACTGAGAGGCATTATATAGCTTTGTTCTGGATAAAGCAGACTTTGGGTTGAGAAAGTTTTAAGGATTCAAAAATTGAAATTTGAGTAGATGGTACAGAAGAAAAGACTTTTCCCCTGACCATTAAGCAGCTAGTCAAAAACCCAATTAGCCTTTAGCTGGTTTTGGTGGGCACTGGCCTGAGGTTTATGTGTTCCACTCAGAAATAATAAGCAGTCTGTGAGTTTAACAAGGACCAAGGTAATCCTTAGAAAAACTCCAAATTGTTATATTCAACTGAGGTGCTGGGGAGAAAAGACCATCCTTTCCTGGCTCCAATACTTTTCTTTCCAAAGCAATCAATTCCTGAACCCAAAACATAATGCAAGAAATCCTGAGGTCCTCATTTTTCTACACAAGTTTTCCACTGATTGTCCTTACCTGCTTTCTCATCATAATGCTTAAGTAGCTGAAACAGTTCAAGTTGGAAACCTGTAATGTAAGGTATTTGTTAATGGCCAAACCCATTCCCATAAAGGGTTTTCTTGCAGAAAAATTAATGGCCTGTTGAATGAAAGGGAAGTCTAGGATTTAGAGAAGAGCACCATTTTGTGGGGGTTCCTCACATACCAGAAAGCAGGACGTAATTAGGGCTACGTTCTTGTGGGAAGATTAGCCACCCACAGAACCTCCACATTTTGCCTGAGAAAAAGATGTGCTAAAAATAGGTTGAAAGAAGCAACTCCCTGGAACAACTATGCAACCAGACTCAAGCACCTACATTGCTCCCATCTCAGTGTGTCTGTCCAATGCCCTGCCCAGCTTCTCATTTTGGACAGTACCTGAAATAGGCTGCATACGGGCATGTAAGTGTTTACAGGCATGGTGACCTTCCCAGTGCCCCCAGCTGGCAGATATACTCAGAAATATTTTGAAGCATTTTTGAAATATTTTGAGAGCTTAAGGATACGGTAAAATGCCACTTCTGCTCTGAAAGCCACGGGAATACAGCAGCTTCTACCAAGGAATAGGACCTCCAGATGGTGTCTGGACAATTAGTTCCAGATTGTGCAACTTGCACGTTTTTATCTGGAAGAGGGCCGGTGGGGTGTTTCAGTCCAAAAGAGCTTCAAAGTCTGAGCTCAAAATAAAATAAGACAATTACATGCAAAAACGTTCACTAATGCATTCAAGCCCTCAAAAGTAAGGGAATAACCTGATTACAGTTAACATATAATTTAATAGTCATATACCTGATTCTGAGCTAAATTGCAAAGAGTAACTTGCAGCTATAAATGATTCCCTTGGTCTTTTAGACACGTGTATCATATTTAGGGCCAAAAAAGACAGATTCCATAAGTGTCATTGATATGAGTAAAGGCAACAAAAGCTCTACTTAGGCAGCATGCTCTAGCTCAGACAGCGGAAGCAGAAATAGTGAAAAATGTCGGTTTAGATAGGAATTGAAACATTTTTTTTCAGTAATTATTAATGTACCTTTTATGCTTTATTACTATATTTTTTTACTAAGAATATACTTTACTAATTAATATAGTTGAAATTCTCACACTTGTACATGTACGTGACCTTGCATCAGAATATGGCAAGTATCAATTTTCAAAATATTCCTGTTGTGAAAGAGTATTGACAACATGCAATAAATTGCCTTAATACACAGAAGAAAACTTCTATAAACTTTATAAAGGAAAAAGGAAATAAAATATATCTATCAATATCCAGCCACCTCCGAGGTATATTAAAAGAGAACCGAAAAATATAAAACATTATAACCTATATCGTTCTTTTGTCCTCCCCAAAAGGCCTGACTGTTCTATGCATTAGATGGGCGTGTTTGGCATCCGTATATTTAGGTATATAAAATCAGAATATATAGCTTGATTATTCAAGATGCTGGCAAAACACGTCCTGGAAAAAGTAATTAAACACATACTTGAGTGGCATGTTTGAAGTAAAGCCGTAGACCTACTTTTAAACAATTTTGGCTATATTTTTCAATACTTCAAGCCAAGTTATTCAACACTTCATGTGATCCAGATTTTACTGAGCAAAACTACATCACACAGTTATGTTTTTTATTTTGTTCTGAATTGTCCTTTTTTCCCCCTAGCATTTGCATTCAAATACCTCTCTGGAATGTACACAATTTAATTCTTCCAGAAAAACATAGCTGTTGGTGGGAAGTCCTGTTCTCAAGGGAAGTGTTGATTCGTCATCTAACTGTAGCCAAATTCATGCTGGGCTTTGAGTATCAGAACAGTAACGTTGATCTGGACATTGTATTCTGCAGGGAAACCAGTGAATGGAGTGTGAGGGTAAGCCACCTGTGTTACTAAGCTCTTGGCATGATGAATTTTGAAATGTCTAGAGCTTTTTCAGTGTCACTGACTTTCTCAATATATTGAGCAGCTGGAGTTAAAAAAGTAAGTACTTATGAATGAATGAAGATGCCCAGATCATCAGACCCTTGTTCATTAAAATGGGACACAGTATTCTGATTCATCACAGAAAGAGATGAAGATTTTCATCCTGTGTTACTTAGGCTGAAGAGACACTAAAGTTACAGTTCCTCTTAAAATGTCCCCCACAGTAGAAATACGGTAGGTGGTGAAGATCACGCCACAAAGTATTTCAGTCTTTCTGCTGCTTTTGTTCAGGCATACTTCATCTAAGTGATGAGTTGATGATTTGCACTGGACACAAAAGAAGCCTAGACTAAGGTATGTGAGCGCTACTGGTTCTTCAGCTTGTTCAACATTTTGCCCAAGATACATATGACCTAAAAGGTGTGTGTGAACAGCTATTGTAGATTTTTTTTGAAAGATCTACAATACTTCTTTTACTCTAGATGAACGCTTGAAATCTAGGAATGCAAATTATATACCCTGGTTGCCAGCAAATTCAGCTGAATGTCTGCAGCATTTGTTAATTTGCAAAGAATTTAGGAAGTAGCTCCTGTAAAACTAAAGAGAAGAGGATACAGCATGTATTTACTTTGCAGGCTTTCCATCTCTGCCTGTTACTCCAGTGTCTGTTAAGAGATGAAGATCAAAAGTTCCTAGAAAATTAAATGATAAAGGATTTGTGCATAGTGATGGTTTTGTTTAGAACCAGAACTGGCTGAAAACTGGACAAAAATAGTTTAAATCTACCAAAATTGAAAAGAAATATTTAATAGGCTTTATTTCTTCCCCCCAAATAAATCAAGAGTAACTCAAGTAAAATCTTTTGAGCTGTAGTAGTCACAGCTAGTATAAATATGAAAAGAACCAGTTCCTCAGAATGAAAGAGAAAAGTGGATGTATTGTATCTGGCTTAATCATTGAGTCTGGTATGGAAAATGATATTGTCAGTGCCAACAGTCATAGAAAAGTGTGTTTCTCTGAAACATTTGTGAATGATCCATTGAAAAATCTGGCTCTGGAAGGATAGTAAAATACCTGTACATCAAATATTCATAGCTGTGTATGAGGCATCTGTTAGACTTCCATGTGGCTGAATGATAGGACAACTCATCAGCAAGAATGTAATCAATTGAACAATAAACCATTTCCTCTCTTTTTTGTCTGCTTTTATTATTTTTTTATCTTCTTTTTTTGTGTTGTGTCGTCCCACCCCCCCAATTTCCTATTGAATTAAATCAATATTCAGAAGCATGCCAAACTTGGATATTTTTTTTTCTTTTAATAAACAAGTTTGCTGGCCTGGCAGCTCTTCCCAGACTTGCCCCCTCCCACTGTATTTTTGGTTCCATCTTTCAGCAAATCAAACAGTTGACATGGAAGGACATCAATCATAGCTATTCCTTGGGATGTATAAAATATGTACATTCCAAGCCTCTTGAACAGCATTAAGCAGCTGTGGTTAACATTCAAACTACAAATATGTTAAATATATTTTGAATTTTGCAACATTTGCTATTCCAGTCGTTAAATGAACTTTGCAGGTGTTCAAATACACTGCTAATCCCAGGGTTTTTACTAAGACTGTTAGCAATATTAAACTGAAACTCTGAAACCCAGGCACACTAAATAAGCTAAAAAAAATAAGTGTTGATAAGTGAGTTGAGTTATGCTACAACTGGAATATTTGCTGAAGAGGAAAAAATAAAGTCACTTAAAAAAAAATCTCAGCAGCCTGATTTTAAGTGTAGTACCAGATTCAACCACTTTATGGGTCATCCTGCTTCCCTTTCATGTAAACACATTTCTTAAAGAAATACAAATCCCTGAATATGTTTCTCATAACTATGTTTTTTATTGAAGCTCTTTCTGTTAATGCTAATCTCTAATAATTTCATTGTCATAAACCATGTGCAATGCAAAAATGATAGGGAAAAGCATTGGTTCCCATCGAGTGAAAAGCCAGGGTTTCATTCACTTTAGGAGTATACCGCAGTTATTCTCAATGTTAAAAACACTCTGCCCTTATACAGCCTTTCCCCTTGTATCTTACCTTCGTAGCCTCTCGCCCTAAAAAAGACAAGATCCATAAAGAGCAATAAAGAATCCCTAAACTGAATCACGGGATTATTTGAATAGGGACAATTAATTTTTTAAACTGGGACTTCTAAATAACACGTGAACCCTAAGTGGGTAGTTTAGTCATTTTGATATGCAGCTATTTCTGGTAGGAAACTTACTGGAGCAACATCCTGATGAATACAGAAAAAATGCATTTTGGTAGGCATGTTTTTAGGGCACAAGGAGATAAAGAGTGAAAAGTACCTGCTGTTATTCCCCTGAGGTGCAGCAAACTCTGCAGTACAAGCACCAGCCAGGGAGCCAAGGCCTTAAGTATAATTTTTCCTCTCCCATGCAATTCCCCTGTTTCTGGTCTGTTTTTTCTGGCTGGTGTTGCAGCCTCTGTCTGTGCAATGGGAGGAGAAGTGGTGACAGGCCAGGGGGGTTGCACCTGGCCCCCGTGAGGTGCAGCCACACCTCAGTGGACAGCAGAAGAAGGGGGAGAGCATTAGCAGATGAGAAATCTTGCTTCCCACTTCGTACCATGCGAACCCCACCAAAAAACCACTGCCACCCATAACACCCAGACCCCTGCTCCCTTGTCCACTTAGATGGCAAGACCCCCCTTCCTGGGATTATTTGTTCATTTTACATGGGTTGCCAAGTCTTTGCTAGAGCTGTTTACCAGTGCAGCACAAATGGGCACTAGACCACAGGTGAACATGAGGGTTTTATGGAGAACAAGACTTAGGAACACTTCAGGCACAAATTTTCTCCTGAAAGAGAAGACAGAGTGCTGCTCGAGGAATACTCCTCCCTACTGCAGGGTTTTGCTCCTTCACATTTACTGGCTCAAGTTCTGACGTGATCTGACACTGCTTAAGTTGTGAATGCATGTCATTTTGTTAAGTCATTTGAAGAAAACGTTAGAGGACTGTGAAAACACATGGAACTATATCTTTTTAAACCAATCAATTACTAAAGGCATAATTTCATACCCAGAATAGCCTTCCTGGTTTTTTGTCTTTTTAGCACAAATAACAGAGCAGTACTACAATAAATTCAGGATTTATAGCTGCTGCTTTAAAGCCAGCCTTTAAGTACCATTTTTGTTTATGGTTTTAATAAGGTCATTTAGTCGAAAAAGAAGTTCAGACTTGTATGCAGTAGCCATGTGACTTGTTTAGTCAGTCACAGCACAGGATATTTTAAACCCGTTTTACAATGGTGTATAAAAGCTTGTCTCAATAACCATCTGGAGAATATTGAGTTTCATAACTGGTAGGAATTATTCAATATCCTCCTCCCCACAGGAATAACAATTTCAAAATCTTCAAAGACTGGTATCTAACTGGAGAAAAGGTATTTAATGTTGTTAAAACTGGAAATTGTGTAGAACTAAATAACTCTTTTTGATCTACCTGAAAAATGACTTTGTAGGCCATGGAAATGGTTTCCCCAACTGTCAAGTTTTATATATAATCAACATTTCTCTCTCTTTTCATCATTGAATTATTTATTCCACAGCGACCCCAAAAATGTCCTTTTCTGACTGGGGCTTAGGATACCAACTTGATTAAATTAATGGAAAAGCTTCTGTTTTTCTTTTCAAAACTTGTAAAAAGAGCTTGCCTTTTGTGTTCTCCCGTTTGGGAGTGGCTTCCTGGCAGTCTTATTCATGTTCGCAGGATCAGGATGGTAAAAAGGATACTTTCCTCCTAACGCTAAGGACGACTTCTGAGTAAGGAGGCAGAATTGTGCTTTTCAAGGCGGGAAGTGCAGCTGTGCTGAGGTCAGCAGAGGCAGCTGGATCCCACCAAAGGACGCGGTGGGTGGGGGTGGGGGCCCCAGCCACTGACACCTTGGTGCTGGTGGGTGTCCTCCTCTGACACCATGGGTGTTGGCTATAAATTTCAGACTACCAAATCCCACACTGTTCCTCAAAGACTGTTGAAATCACTATTTGTATGGATGAAGGATGCCTTTTCTAGCTACCAGTGATGCCTTTTCTAGCAACCAGTGCATATGCAGTACATCCCATGTACGAACCTGCCCATAGTCTATTCCCTTGCAATCTTGCTTGGTGCTAACAAACTACAAAGTCCTGTCCTGTTGAACTCAACCAGCAAAGTGTCATGTAGTGATCTGTATTCTGAAGCAAAAACCCTCCCACAATAAACAATACATTAGAGAGTTAAATTACATTTTCCCCATCTATGGTTGGGAAACAGAAACCAAAAAATTTAGAAAGAATAACCATCCCTTAACAAATCAGACTCCTGAAGCACAATAGGGTGCAAAGATTACACCTTGGAGAGGGGTCTAAAAATGAAATGACATGTTAGTAACTGGGCCACACACAAAAACTTCTTAACATTTACACACCTCAGTGCAACCCTTTCTCTTCCCCAAACCAATTACCAATGGTCTCTTAGAGTCTAGAGTAAAAACCACCTCACTGAAAAAAAAACAGTGCATGAACTTTTTTTTTCTTTTTTAATTTAATGAAAACTTTTTATCAATATGAAAGGATGGTAACCCCCGGAGTAAACACTTATCTGTAAAATAGAGATTATGCGCTTAATAACGTTTAATATTTTGGCATCTCAAGCCTCCTGTGTAGATCGGTCTGGGAGAGTGGTGTTTATTTTCTTGCTACATGTGAAAGTTCATTCTCAGTATCAAGTTTGTTTGGTCCACTAACTTTGTTAACCTTTGCATTTACTTCTGTATTTGATGGCCTTTCATGAGCAGCCACTTTAGTAGCTAGGATAGAAACAGTTACATCAGGGTTAGAGGTCATAGCCATTATGGGATTTCAACTTAAAACAGTCGCTGCTTTAGGGGGATCACAGTATGTTTATGATTAATTATTTTCTTTGTGAGAGTTTCTATGAACAAGATTATTATAGTAATATATAAACCATCTGGGTAACCTATAATATCTACCTACTTTCCTGATGAAATAATAATCAAGACTTTGTGAAAAATTGCTCCCTACCTAGCTAGATGCTACCAGAGCGATGGTGCTTTCCTCTACCTCTTCCAAGGAATTCCAAGGAAGGATAAGTGGGGAAAAATCTACACCAAGTGCAAGTATGTTTTTAACAGAACATAATTCTTTGCAATTTGATGCAAATTAATGAGCTGTAACAGTTTTTTAATTATATATACTTTGAGCTTCTCACATATTTCAAAAACACACGTGCAGACGAAATTCTCTGTATAAGTTGATTTTTATACACCACTCCAGAATGTATTTTATTGAAGTCAAAACACCAAATAACATTAAAAAAAACCTAATAAAATTATATTTATATCTTTAAGAAATACATTCCCGATTGCACGATTCAGATTCACAGTGCTCAAGAGACACTGAAATCATTGCTTAGAAACAGTATTTGCTGACTTCACCAGGGTAACAGTTTAATCCTTAAAGTAATCAACTTTCACCCTCGTCTTGGGTCTTTCGACTTTTAAGTTCTCACTAGTCTTTTTGAGAAAAACAGCTCTAGGAGACAGCTATTATTCTCCTCCATGGGATAGTCCACTTCATTCAGACAAGTAATATCATCTTCTGTTTACACTCATCTGAAACAAGTGCACAGGGTCACCCTCTACACTCTGATGTTTTACCAAAGCAAAAGGAAAGATTCTGCAGCAGGACACAACAGAGCTCCGAAACCCGAATAACCTGGGAAGCAGACTTTGCATGCCTATTTATTTCTTGCATTTGATCCTCTGGAAAAAAAAAAAAAATCCCAATATCATGTCCTCAAAGCATTTCACATAGGCTGAAGCACTGTAATAGAGAAGTCAGCTTTGGACGGTATTTCCTTTTGTCTGTTTTTAAGTCAGGGGCCAGATCCTCAGCTGGTGCAAACTCCACTGCCCTCAGCTCATCCTTTGACTTTAGGAGCTGAACACCATATTTAGTAAGTACATATTAACGTTTTCAGGAGGAAAAATTATTGAAGCAGTTTAGAAGAGGAAAAAAAAAAAAAAAGACAAAACCAAAACAAAACCCACAATGGTTTTCTTAGCATAGTCCTGGCAGGATGGCAACCAAATTATAGGGATAAACCACAATACGTATGCAAAACAGAAGTCCTCCACAATTAAATCACTAGCCCTAAAACCTACTGGCTAAACAGCAAGGAAGCCAAGAGAGCTACACAAATTACCCTGACTGAGAGTCTGAAGTGATGAGTCTTTCTGCAGCCTGCATCTCAGGAAAACCTACAAAACCCCCACATTAGGTCCTGCTGCTTTCCAAAGCCTGACTCTGGCTCCTGTGAAGATGTACCTACGCAAAGGATTGCTTGAGCTCCAGTAACTCTCAAAGCTCAAAATAACCGTTGCACACCACCATTTTGTAACAACTAAAACCTCCGCCTTCGAGGAAGAAATGTACATTTTGACTCCTTGTGACCCCCTCACTGACTGACTTATCTGCTCTGTTCAGCCTCTGCTGAGTGATGTGGTCATCCGAAATGAGCAGGGAGCTGGCTCCAGTGCCAACAGCCTGTAATGAGACCTCTGAAAGCAAGAAAGACAATCACAGTTTGGTTACAAACCCCTTGGCACATGGCTAGCCCTGAAAGATATATTGAGGAGCACATACTTCAAAACAAAAGCCCTCAGTAATTTAATCACTGGCCCTAAATCTGCTGGCTGCATGGTAGCTGACCAAAAAGTTTCCAAAATATGTGTCCAAAGGATCATCTTACCAGTCACTCACCCCAGCTACAACCAATGAGGCTGTTAAAAGAAAAGATTTTAGCTGTATAATATCACATCATCTGACACCTTCCCTTTTTACTGATGCTGTACAGAAAGCCTTGAAAATACATGTAGGGAGTGTATGGTTTTGATAGCTATAAATCCCTGTTGGACACCAATATAGCATTTTGGGGGAATATTTCCACCGCAGAGTAGCTACTCAGGTACTTTGCTATGCTGAGGAGAGAACGTAACTTCTTCACCCAGCTAGACAGGTGCCCTTTGCTACCTGACCTAAATACCTCCTCTCCTTGGCTGAATAGCAGGGAGCACAGAAGCCGCTTGTGTAACTGCTTTCTGACTCATGCGTGGGGTATGGCCAACAGCTCGAGGGATCAGGCAGCTTCCAGGACCACACCTAGAGGGAAATCCTTTTTTTGGTTTTGTTTTTTTTTTTTTTCTTTTTTGCTACAGCCATGCTTGCATTAGGATTGCTGTTTATCATTTGCTTATCTAAACTGGTTTTAGGTATTTTAATTCATTCAAATGCTGGCATCAGGTCCCCAACTGTCTATTTCCTCCATGGGATGTGACAGAACCCTTTGATATTGCAACTGCACTTTAACCATAGGAACTCTCTGCCTTATTGATTTTGGTGCCGTTGGTAACACAATGAAGTCCAGCCACTCAGTCACAAATGTACTATCATTTGGTAGCTCAAAGTTTGCTGAAAACACTTGGCAGGGGTGTATACTACATCACTGATTAAACATTCTTGCTCAGTCTCTCTTTTTTCTCTGGGACTGTGTTTTAATGCATTTATAGTTAATAAAGTTTCGAGCAGGGCTGCGGTGTTGGGAACAGGCTATCCACCTTGGGCAGACTCATCGCAGTCTCAACCCAAACACCGACACAGTGCTG
>NW_009259683.1:8915364-8934648 GCF_000687185.1 Egretta garzetta
GGTGACCAGCATCGCCTCTGCCATCATTCCTCTGGTTGCCGTGTGCCAAAACTGAGGACAGAGTAGTTCTCCTGTACCACAATTTCTCCCCAAAATGGTGGCTATCCTTGAGGTGCAGGTACGGAAGAAAAGAGAAAGATTCTTCTCATGGGGACAGGTGTTACAACTTTATTTTTACCTCTGTTGGGTAAATGACTACAGCTTAGCTGGAATCAGTGGGAGTTTGACTACTTACACCAGCTGAGGATCCGCCTTAGCCTGTGAGGCTGCTCCATCCCATTTTTCTGCCTGATTCTAAACTAAAGGATGAAGCCAGGGAATCCTGTTTTTCTCTCTGTTAATAATGAGATTTGCTAGGGACAGAGGTGAGAGTGTTCCTCCTCCCTGGGAGGTGTCCTTCGTCTTGCAGGAAGCCCTGGGACGGGGGAGGCAGAGAGCTGTGTGGAGGACTCGTGTCCCCCACGGTGCGTGGTGAGGGGTCATGCCACCCTTCTGAGCATGTCTTAAAACCACGACACAACTTTCTGTTTGGTGCAGGAGCCAACTTTGCTTCTTTGCATTACACGGGATTGGGCACATTACGGGGAATTAAAACATAATCCATTACTGTGATAATGCAGTAATACGCATCCAGCAGCTGCCTCAGCAGACCTCATAAACCACAAACACCCCCCGAAGTGGTACTCTAAACGCCGCTGCTCCGTACCAAGCGCTCATGGTTTTTCTCTTCCCACTCCTCCTCAGGGCTTTCCATCATGCTGCTGTGCCCCTCTCAGATCATATCCACCCTCTTGCTCATATCCTGGTTGTGAGGCACTCTACCTTCTGCAAAGCTTATTTTAGAAATCCTGTCACATCCTGCCCACTCTATTTTTTATCCGGCAGAGGAAGACTTGACACTCCAGTTTCTAGTAAAGCAGCGGGGGAGACCATTTGTTTCTTACCACTATATTTATTATGTTCAGTCTGCTGAGAGAGGTAGGAGGAGTGAGCAAAAGCAACACTCGCTCCTGTTCCCAAGCAATGTCAACTGCTCCTACTTGGCAGCTGCTAAGCCATCCTCTCCGCTGGATATTAAAAGATCCTGCCACTTTTCTGCTGTCTTAGAAACCCTGATGAGGACTTAAAAGGTGAACATGTGTTTCTACCCTGAAGTCAGACACAGTTTCTCCTGGTGGCAGCATTAATATGAACCTCAAAGAAACTTTCCCGAAACTAAACCGAGGGCTGTGCTCAGAGGTCTCTCCAGAGGTCGAGCCAGTCACCTCCTAACACAAAGCAGGCCCCACCACACGGGGTTGTCACTGGAGAAATGGCTTCTCAGGCAGTGCAAATTTGACAGATCTCTGCTGACTGGACTGCGGCAAGGCTGACAATTTACACCAGATGAGGGTCTGCCCTACAGCCTCTGAAGATACGGCCCAAGAGCGTATCCTGGAAAACCACGGCTGCTGTGAGAGGTTTCCTATGCTGCCGACTGAAGGCAGCTTAGAAAACCTGTGAGCCCAAAGGCAGTAAAGCCTCACGAGCACCCAGGGAGGGCTGGAGGGGAGGAGAGCCCTGCAGCCGGGCGCAGGTAGGAAGGATCAGTGCACTCTGCAGCGGCACCCGGCCAGGGAGCTGCACTTCTGAGAGATGAGGAGCCCCCTCCTGCTGCCGCCCCATCAGTTTGGCCTGCACTGGGCACATATTATTTTGTAGGGTGAGGTACAAGGCATGATGCCATCACCCTGGCTTTCCTGCCCTCCTGCAGCCTGGGGAGGAGCTGTTGCCTTTTTGGCTCTCCAGCCCTCCTGCAGCCTGGGGAGGAGCTGTTGCCTTTTTGGCTCAGGTGACCAGAGACCATTCAAGGTCATGCTAGGCTGTGTTTGTTCAGAGAACAAACATACGAGGTGAGCCAAGTATTTATTTGGTGCCTTTCTCTTCTGCCATGGAAAATGGGCAATGCTCTGTTTCTCTGCACTCCACAGAAACTAAAAGGAGCAACCAGCTTTCTTGCCCAGAAATCTACCTCGGACTTGACAACAAATGCAGTGCCCAAAAGAAGTTATTTCTCTTGACTTCATTCCAATGAAATGCTCACTGCCACTTCCCTTGCCTGCGTCTGCCTTTCTGCACCTTACAAGATGTGCACATATCCCCTTAATCAGGTGCAGTTTACACCCGGGCGTAGGGCTGCAATGTTTTTTAGCGTCTGATTAGCCTTGGATTTGGGCCCGGTGCTTTGGGTGGCAACTTCTTGTTGCTTTTCGCTAAAACTGGAGTAAACTAGAAGAGGCTGCTTTTGCTTCTTTCTCCTCGTAGCAGCTTAGTGCAAATGAAACACAACCGCCAAGAAAGAAAAAGAATAGGTGAGGGGAAGGAAATCTCCCAGATCTTCACTGACCACAGAGGGGAGATTAATTTGAATGTTGAAACAGATTTGACAGCATTTTCACAACAGAAGTACAAGACTTGCATTTTTCAGTTTTAATCATTGTACTTCCTGGGTACTGAAAGATGTCTATTTTAATTTTGTAATCCATCAGTCATTTTTCAATAATGTCTGTTATAAGAAAGAGCATTTATTATGTTTCCTATTTTCAAGGTGACATGTCCAACTTGCAGTGATAAAATAATGTTCATTTTATTATGAACATGAACATCTTGAACTTTCTTCTGTTATGAATTCTTGCACTACAATTTTTTCCATTGTAGTAAAAGTGATCAAAGTGACTCCACACCCGCTTGTCTGATCTTTTTTAATTCTATGTTTTCTTTTTAAGTTCTATATTTAAGTAAGAATTTAGGCAGAACCTAGGAAGACATTTGATTCAAGTTCAGCAAAAGCTCTCTGGTCAGTCGCGTCAGACAGTCTTACTGTTCATACTCTGAATTGTTTAAGGGGACTCCATGGCCTGAGATGGTGCGGTACCAGCCTCGAGACAGACAAGACATCTGTATTGTAGACAGCTGGTGCTCCAGACAGAAAATTCCAGAGTGCACCATGGATTAAATAATAAAATAAATCATGTATTAGAAAAAGATCATCGATTAATATTAAAAATGAAGTCATTTCATTTTTTCAAAAATAAGTTCTTAAACTTATGTATACTTTCCAACACATTGTGCTATGAAACCTGTAAATAGAAAAGTAGGCTCGGTTCTTCCAAGGCTGTGGGCTAGGACCTGTTCAAGATATATTGATTAATGTTATACCCAGCTGCCTGATAACTTTACTCTCACTTAGGCTCCTAACCACAGCAACAAGCAGCGGGGAGCGGCAGCTCTCCAAGCTTTGACTAGAGGCAGCTTAAGTACACAGAAGCAATGTTAGGTTTCTGTTGCTCAAGCACTAGAAAACTTCATAAAGGATGCATTGATTCCACCATGGTTTACAGTCATTTGCTTGTCAAAATTTGTTGCATCTTTCACTTGAATAAATAAAGAAAGAAATGACAAAAAATCAAAGAGAAAGACAGGGTGAGCAACACCTCTTCTAAGAATTACTAAGATTACTCCTTCAGCTTAGCTTTGTCATATGCTAAAAACAAAACAAACAAACAAACAACAAAAAAACCCCCCAACAACCAAGCAGTCAAAATACATCCAAACCTAAAAAAGGAGAGCATGGGGAGGACAAGAAGACCTGTCAACTTGGCCAATATTGGATGTTCACAGTAACAAAACAGCCTACTTGATGATTTTCTTGTATTCCTCTAGACTTAAGGTTTTTTTCTGTCCCTTTAAGAAGCACACCTAATGTTTCTCTCAGAAGACACTTACAACTTTGCCAGACTTCAGCCCATTAGGCTGAAATTCTCTGTGCCAGGACTCTGCTTCAGGTTGAATCTATTTTGAAAGTTTCAGCTGAAATGGATTGGTGGTTTGTTTGAACAAGCTTATTGAAAATATAACTTAGTCAGGAGGCAGGGTAGTGATCCAACTCTCTCCTCTCCCTGCTAGCAGAGGCTGACGAATGGTGAGCAGGAGCTGGTGGAAGGGCTTTGACGGCAGCTCAATAGTACTCCAGCTTCCCCAGGACCATGCAATGCTCTACTGATCTTCTCAAAAGGGGAAAATCAAAGTTACCATCAAGTTAATACATTACAAACTACACATCTATAGACCTATATATTTATTTATTTATAAAAAAAATAGACTTGGAATCCCACCCGGAAACAAGGTCAACTCTAATGGTCATTCTAGAGCAAGGTCTGTTCATATGCTTTATAAAAAGCAAAATGTATCTTAGGTTTCTGGATTAAGAAAGCAATAGCTCATAAAAAATGTGCAGTTATAGGAGTTGTGGAGGCAGAAGTGTTGGAGCAAGAGACAAAAGTTTGTTAGCTTCAGTCTCAACAGATGGAGAACTAGACAAAATCTGACTAGATAACGAAAGTTGTATAACCATAGATTTCTAACACTTTTTGTATTACCTTATTCACATTCCAGTTTTATACCTTTACTGTGTAGATCTGTGCAAGCACATTTTACAAGCTCAAATATTTGTAATTTGGCATTTACAAGTTGTAAAATCTAAAATTTACAGAATGTAAAAGATTCTAAAAGATTACATTCAACTGACCCAAGATGTATCTTTCATGATCATTCATATTAGTAAATCAGTAAAAGTTCTGTTTGTTCAATGTAAGAGTAGGAAATGGATCATTCAGCCAATACCAGACCATGCTATAGAATGTCAAACGAAAACATGAAGTGAAAGAAATCTGCAAAATCTGTGGTGGATACACACACCAAAAAATCTTTTCTATAGTAGTTACAGCATAAAAGAAAACTGTATCTTGTTATTAAACTGTTATAATGCAATTACAGATTAATATTAGGCATGTTAATTAAAACTGTTGTTTTCTTATAACTAGTCATAGTAAGCTTCTTAATGATTTTGCTCTGTGTCTAGCTATACTAGTCAAACATGGCAAATTACATAAACAATGAGTGGAAAGAAATGGTCACCATTTATAAAACTATTGTAATACAGCAATTTTTGTTTCTTACTCAGGAGTGTCTGACATTTAACACGAGAAGTGTTAACTAAGACTTTTGTCTTGAAAATTCCAAATACGTAAGCGGTATCACTCTAGTCATGGTCTATTTAAAGCAAAATAACAATGTGATTACTATGGCCAAAATTTACAAAGTGAAATCATGACATTTCTCCAGACTTCTCTGTGAATCAATTTGGGATCTTATATTTACCCAGTATAACCTTTCAGCCCATTAGTTCAGCTGCAAAAGTCACATGAGAGCTAATTGAATTCCAACACAGTCTCTAACAGGTGCATTTTATAACATGTCAGATCCCACAGTTAAATGATTAAAGGACAGCTCTCTACTGGGTTTCCAAGTAATAAACACCTATTTTTGATACAGAAAGCGTAGAGAGGCTATACCAGCTGAAATAACCTACAAACCGGCTCTACTTGTGCTTATATATCTCAGTGGAAAGCGTTCTTCCTACTGGTAGAAATGCATGGAAAAGGAGACCAAAAGTCTCATTTCTAAGACATTACACCCAAAACATGAAAGAATGGTCTGTTAATCAAATTAGCCTATTGGCAAGACAAAAGCAGTTTGCGCACAGTCTTACTCACCTTTGAAACTTTATCTCTCACCGCCTTATGGCTAAACTGCTGTGATCTGTTGTGGGCAAAGCTCTGACCGAGATATATTTGACCCTTTTATTTCCATGTCTGTTGAATGCACTTTCTTAAAAGTAAAACAGGCGTAAAACAAGCTCTTTCACAATGATCTCTTCAGGTCTCACAGTCAGAGAAGGCTTGTTCAATGCTAAGTACAAAAGTTAAACAATCAAAACGCATCAAAACACCCAGCGTGAAATTATGATGATACTTCACGGATTAAGAAAACTTTGTGGAATAAAATTCAGTCCTGCAAAATGTAAACAACCGTATTTTTTACCTGTTTTCTTGTATGTTTCTTTGACTGAAACTTTGCTCATTTTAAGACCATCTCTGATCTGGCCTTCCTTTACTAGCAATGCTCACTCAGCATCTTCATTACATGCTCAGGTCAGGAAGAGAGCTCTAATTTTCCCCAGAAATACATTTTGCTTACCTAAATTTTTCATCATTTACCTTTGCTATCTCATTTTGTTGTCACCCCGAGGATGAATAATGTATCGGTACCCTTATTTGCTCCATCTTTTCCAATGAAATTGTCCACAAATGCATTCATGCTTACATGAACTCTTTCTCTTATGGGAAGTAACTACATGTCTGTATTGTCCTATCAGTGGAAAAAACCAATTTTAGAAAAAGAAGAATTACTTTAGAGCTTTCTCTGATTCAGGGCTCTAGTTTAATTATGCCAGTTTAAACAAATTCTTGTTTAATTATGCCATTTTTTCCCACTGCCTAACTCACTGGCAATCAACATATCTAAAAGCACACACATATAACTGTGCCTTGGCTACTCCTAGCTCTTTAACCTTAACTGTCAGTGAAGGTGGAGTTATTCTAAGGTACTAGACTGAACTGGAGCAACAGAGCTCCAGCTGTGTCCACCCAGGAGCTGTCCCATGCCACCACAGACGTGTGACCTCTGGTAGAAAAGCAATGTAGATAGATGGATGAGAGAGGAAACACCTTGAATAGAACAGTAGCATTCACCTTGCAAAGCTGGGAGAAGTGATCACCCTGTCTTGGGTTCAGTATCACCTGAAAAAAATCCTATGCAATAATAGTTAAGAAGTACAGAAAGACAAGGCCTCTTAAAGAAAAACACTTCCACAAAGTATACAGAGGTGAAATAATGTTAGCAAACAGATAATTACAAAGTATACAGGGGTAAGGTGACTGTTTTTAGGGTAGACTGAGCACACAGATTTAACTGACATCTCACAGGAGTGCTGAAAGTCCCATGTCTTTTCTTCTTCTGCACCTGCTGATTACAACCTGGCCGTCTTCAGATCCATAACATGGTCAGCACAGCCTCAGTCAATTCACAGTTGCATTTTCAGTGTCACATTTCTAACTAGGTAGATGCCTTTATATCCAGGTTTTACTGATGTTTCTTCTCTGATTTTAGTAGGTGCCACCTGTAACCTTTAGAAAAGCACCTGTAGCTTGAAACAAGGAGTAAAAAATTTCGTGTGCATGTGCAGTATGTATATAAATGTGCTATATAAATGCCATGGATAGATGACATATTGTCTCAGAATATCCAACAGGTTATATGGCTGTACATACCCACAACTGGAACTCACTAGCTGTGTTAAGGGGGGCCTGGCAGGAGGATTCTCCTGTGTCCCTTGCAGAACAGTGATCTGACATTCACAATCATCTCCTCCAACATTCAGGATAGGCATTTGGATTGGAGAAATGAAGGTGAGATCTAATTACTTTTCACAGTGCAATTGATTTCTAATAAGAAGAGTATAAAGCTATTTCAAAGTCCTATTTGTCCTGCAGTGAGAACAATGTTTCTTCACCCTTCACCCCACTCTGATGGCTCCTATCCATGCTTCTCTCATGCACCTACCTCTACACTTCATCTCATGTCTGAATAAAGAACATGTACCTAACCAAGCCAGTATGCCCAAGGAGTTCTAAACCACAAACAAATACTATGTTAAGAAAAAAAGTATATTCCAGTCATTCCTGGGCCGATCAGATTCTGAAAAAATGTTTACTAATGGGGGTGTACTCTCTGCATTAACTTTTACAGCTCCTGACTTTGCAATATGTCATGAAGGCTCCTTATGTGCCAGGCTTTTGATGTGGGTCATAGCCTGGACCTCCACAGTCATTCTGATTTGCAATAAAAATCACACATTTTAGAAAAAAGAAAAACCTAACCCTTCTCTCTGCATTGACAGGGGAGTATACAATGAGTTCCTCTGAAGAAAAAAAAATATTTTTTCCTCATTGAATTTTGAGGGGTTTGATGCTGTGGTTAGGATATCAAATAATGAAGGTTATGTTAGGTGCTGCCAGAAATTTAAGAACCTCCATAATTTTTTTTTTATAATGGAAAAATTAGCTTTTTGCATGAAAGAATGGGAAAGCCTATTTTTCTTTGTCAAGCAGGGCAGCCTTTTTTCTTTTTCCCTCTCCCCCCACTCCCTTTGAGGTTCTTCCATCCAGTTTGCTGTTATCCTTCACACAAAACAGCATCAAAAGTAGCATTCAAAGAAAGGAAGCAGCAAAAGATAGATTGCCAAAAATAAAGCCTGCTACTGGAAAATGTGCTTTCAAAGTTTCTGCAAGACTGTAAAGTCCATTTTTTCCCCAGTGATGCAAGATTGTGAGAAAAACAGTATGGACAAACCTGTCTAGAGATTAATCTTTTTCAAAGCTGTTGCATACAAAGGTATTTTTACGTAAATGTCATTCATGCTTAGAAAAGTAATCCTTTTAGAATAGCTATGTAGCTGAGAGTGGTATTTTCTCGATTAATATTTAATTGCAATTTGTGTTTATATATATATACACACACAAATATCACTTCAAATAATTTTCTCATTAACAAATAATTCTAATTTTATTTATTTCATTAAAAAAAAGAGTATCTGTTCCACAGGAATACCAACGCCCCATGTACTTCTTTCTTTTTTGTCTTTGTATGGTACAGTATCCTTGAATTTCATTCTGATGTTAATTTATTTCTTTATGAATACTGAAGTTGCACCGCCACCCTAGCGCTCTTTGTATACACCCTGTCAGCACTAATACGGTACATCTGGGAGTACTGTTGTATTCTAGCAGAGTTACACTGCCATTTAAGGTGGATGGTAACACGATTTGTGTCACAAGCACAGTCTGTAGATATGAAGGAACCCTAATCTCAGCCTGCTATTTTCAGCAGAGAAAACCGAATTGGCAAAAGATTTTCAAACGGCTGTAGTTCATACTTCTTCTTTGAGTTGGAATGTGCCTTATTCAATAAAAAAAAATACAAAAGAGACTGAAAATAAACTTCCTTCTCATGTCAGTTAACATGCACGTACTTTTTAGTGTATGTTACATGGTTGAACTGCAGAAAAAACAATTGCTGCTTTCAGGGGGTTTCTCCCCGCGCTCCGTCTCGCACGGTGCTAATTGCGCTGTCCGGGGTGCGGTGTTTGCAGGGTTGGGCTCTCGGTGGCCTTGCTGTGTCTGTGTTTACATCTCTCCTGTGACCAGTCAGAGGCCTGGGCCGGGGCATTTCAGCCCCTTTCAAAACCAGTCCTGGCGGAATTTAACCAAACCCTGCGTCACTGAGATCGGTTACTCCCAGGAGTCCATCCTGCTCAATTTCTACCTTCCACTGACATTTTGACATAAATAGGCAGGCAGCCCTTCACTGGTCTGGAGATAGGAGGGCTGAAAAAAGTGTGAATTCAAACGGCTGTTGATAAATTGCTCTACGAGGCCTTCACTATTAATTTCTGTCAGTAGACAGTAAAATGGCAATGGCTGCTCAACATTGTTCCAAAAACAACACTTCCTGCGACAGGGCAGACCACACTACGCTGACAGATTGGAATCGGTCTTGCTCATTTGGCTATTGAGTGCTATCTAAAATTATACAGCTGGTGTTGAACAGGGGTATTGTTCTCACTCCACGTTATGAAGCTAAGCCTCACATAAATAACAAAGAGGGGATCATGCCCACATATCTGCTCACCAGAGCAGATGGGCTTTTGTAGCCTGCCTCTGGCAGGATTTGTCTTTTGTGAAAGAATTTCCATACATTTCCTTCTCTGAGCCCTTCCCATTGGTTTCGTCTCTCGGAGTGGGTGACAGGACCTATAGGCCTGATTTTGTACACGAGATTGACTTGGGAGCTGACAAATGGAGATGGCTGGAAGTGTTTTTAGGATACAAGTGCCAAATTCTTTTTATCATTTGCTGTGGCCTTTTGATTCCCAGAAAGAAGATATATGAGGCAGGGCCTGAGGACAGAAAATAGCTTGGTTTGGAAAGCAATGGGCAAATGGGGGCCATTTCCATAGCTGGTGGATACAGACATAGCTGTCATCTTTCCCACCACAGACTTTAAATAGAAAAAAAATGTAATGCACATAGCATTATACTGTCTTCCTGGCCAGGTTTTGTGTAGAGAGAAGACTCACCTTGGAAACTGGCAA
The DNA here is from genome assembly GCF_000687185.1 of Egretta garzetta. Taxonomy (NCBI): domain Eukaryota; kingdom Metazoa; phylum Chordata; class Aves; order Pelecaniformes; family Ardeidae; genus Egretta; species Egretta garzetta. The sequence continues at coordinate 8,925,458 of NW_009259683.1, forward strand.
GTGGACATGACTGGCAGTGGTTTTAGCATCCATACTGAAATGTGCAAGATTAATGCTGCATCAACACAGGAAGAACTAACTCACTAAACTATTAAAGTAGTGCTTAGCATCAAAATGCTTATTAAATAGACAGGATTACAGAAGTTAAGAATCAAAGTACAAGTGATCAAAAGCCTCCTTGATAAGTCCAAGGAAGAGCAGTAGACAAAATGGTTACATTTATGTGCAGCATGGCGCTAACCTTGGGATCATGAAGAAATCCACTAAGTACCCCAATTTACCTACCTGTATGTTAATTATAGTGAGGTACTGTAATCCATCATTAGTGTTTGCAAAATGAGCCTTCAGACTGAATGTGCTAGATACTAGTAGCTATCAAATGTTGCATTAATATGCTTCCCTCATTCACTGTGGTTGCTTAAACTCTACTAATAAGGGCTGAGATGTCTGTGAAGCCCTTGGAGCCACAAACAGCCTCACAACACAAGTGCTGCACTCTGACTTGGTAAATCCACCCTGCTGAGGAGTCGTGTGTTGGAAAAACATCTCAGCAGGATTAATCCCTTGATTAACTTGGGAGCAGCAGTGCTGCGTTACTTGTCGGGGTCTATACTGTAGTGTGACTACAGGTTTACCCGCTTGCATGGCGCTACCTTGAGAAGCTCGCTCTCATGCTGCACCGGATGGTGTAGACATGCTCTTAGTAACCTTCTTCTAAGGCTAGGTTAGAATCGTGCATCATTTTCAAGCAACAGGCTGTGAATTAGATCATAATTTTGGACACATGCCCATCCAGATCATGAAACTGGGTGTTTTATGGAGGATTTGTTCTCTCTAAAATTCCAGCAGTCAGTAGTAGGTTGCTAATTATAAAGGAAGCAAGTGACCTTCCCTCTTAGCGTAAGAGTTTAAGATTGCTTTGTGGGAGTGTAAGAGGAAAAAAGAACGTGTGCCAGAGACAGTGAAAGTACAGAGTCAGTCAATTAAACAGGCCCATTCTCAACTCTTTCTGTGGAGCAGTTGGCTTACCCTTGGAAAAGGCCAAAGCCAGGTGATGCAAGTGAAGAAATACAATGACTGGAAATGTTTGTTAGATTGAAGCATTAGATTAATAGCTGCAAAATGACATTCACATGACTTCTCTTTAATATCCATGGGGTTTTAACAGACTTTCCCACAAGGCCTCTTTCATACTGATTCCTGCAGCACTGCCATTTGGCAATTGCTGCTTAAAAATGTTGTGACACCATGTGAAAATCTTCCAATAACATTCTTGGGAGACACAATTTTGTTTCTTTTCCATATACCTCTCCCAGCTTGTTTCAGGGTTAGAGACATTTGTATGGAAATGAGATTTACTCTTTGGGGCTCTACTTTCTTAAATGTTTTGCCCCACAATGAATTCCCTAATTTGAAAATGCAGAGGCCACAGACACACACGCAAATGAAGTGACTTCACAAGAAAATATCTATGGCAATTACCAGCATGTACAATTACATAATTTGCACCTACAATCGCGGTGATTATACAGCTCAGCTGGGCATGTAATTGCTCACATATAGTGAATATACAATTACGTACTTGAGTGATATAGGATTCTCCCTTTGGAGTTAATCTTTTCCTGCTGCTTATTGTACATATAAATTAATACATGTATATTCCTGGTGAGAAAAGAATGTGGTGACTGCTTATATCCTCATGGTTATTTCCTATAAAAATTACGAAGTGGTTGAAAAACACATAATATGGACCAAACTTATCATATCCTGGATCAATTAAGTTCTGTGATTTCAGGTGAAAACCAATTAGTGGTAACTTAGAAACTCAAAAAATAATTGTCTTAACTTCATATATGCACTTCTAAAATTAAAAAAAAAAATAAAATTGATGAAGAAAGGTACAGAAAATATACCAATGGGTTTCTTGTGTTTTAAATCATACAGTACCGGTACAGTAAACTAAAACTTTGGGAACCTTAGGCAGAAAATGTTATTTATATGAAATAGAAATGTCTGTCACAGCAGCAGCTGTTTAAAAAATAAGGTGACAGCAATGAATTGTGCCTTTTGAAAAGGCACAGGAGAGTTCTCTGGAAGTTTCCAGTGCCCAAAAGATCAGCCCTGCGTTTTACATAATTGCAAAGGTTTTACCCGGATGATAAGAAAGGCTCCTATGTCCAGAAGGCATAGCAAGGGTATAATGTTTGATTTTACGCAAAGTATCCCTTTTGCTTCTGGAAAACAGGAAACGTGGTGCAGGCTCTCACTGCTGAGCTACTGTTCCCTATTGCATTATTTAAATGTACTAACAAGTGAGGACAATAAAGACACTTTTGTTACAAATTGACTAGATAGAATAGAATATGAATTAGATTTAAGAAAATGAAAGGATCTTAGTTTGAAGCCATAAAGAGATTCAGTCTTGCTGTTTATTCCTCCTTCTGAAAGATAAAGGAGCCAAAGCGTGTTGCATTTCTCATGCTGTCTGTAGATAAAAGTATGATGTTACCTTTGGATCTAAGAATTAGAGAGTGGATATGCTTACAGATCTTTACAGAATATCCAGTCTGAATTTTTACCTCTGTGGTGTATAAATACATCCAGGTGAGCAGCTGAAATTTGCTACAAACTTCTGTAAGAAAATGAAATTTAAAATATTCATTGTGGTCATGATCATGGCAAGCTTATTTCCTTAGTACATAATTGTCAAGAGAAGAAGCTACAGCTAAGACCACTAAATGGCAATTTAAAGGTGTTGCCTGGTGTTGATTGACAGGCATTTACATCATCTGTCCAGATGCTTGGTCCTAAGTTCTAGCTCTTAGTTTAAAAATCCTTGGCTTTAACTGACATTCAGGAAGACAGTTATCATGCTGGACCTGGAGAATGACATCATAGTCTGCTTATCATGCAAGCTTTCTCATTACACAGGGCCTCTCAGCCCTCTTGGAGGATGCAAGACCATTCCTCAGTTTTGGTGAGCCCTGCTCTTTGTTCTGCAGTAGTCTGCATGAAATGCAATGAGATAAACAGAATTACTACCCTAAAAAGCAATCTTGTAGGAGAAAGGAAGAATGTTTATGTGGAGAGCCAACAAGATTGCGAGTTCTCAGTTCAAGTTTTGAATTGCTGCGCTCCTCCTAATTCCTTCTGGTAAGAGAGGCTACATCACTTTTCCCCTCTGGTGCACCCTTACTCATTGTGAAATTTGCTTCAATATGCACTGGGTCAGCTCTCACTTTTGATAAAACTCAGATCAAAGCCAACTGTCATAACACCTGAACAGTTATTTTTTAACAATTGTTTCAGGATTTAATCTTCCCATATAGAAAAAAGAGACACAGAAATCATCACTTCTAACATCCTGTTGCATGACCCTGAAGAAAAATATCTGATGCCTTTTGGCCTGCATGGTAGTAGCAAAGAGCCTGGTGGGAAGAGGTTCATTGCATCATATCATTCATAGCTGCTTTTCCCCACTCCCAAAATAAAAAACAACCCAGGAGTCATTTCGGTCTTTAGAACCAATTTGGACTAGACTCAAATAAGCAAACAGAGGCCTTGGATATTATATGCCGTAAAAAAGCCATCAGGTTTGCCACCATTATTAGAGCTGAAAGTTCAGTTTCTGCAATGAAATGTTGCAGTGAGTAAGAAAAACATAATGGGCATATTGGCACGTCTCTGCTACTGCGGTAATTAGGCCAATCACAATAAATACTTGCCAAGTGTTTCTCTGTTTAAAAAATGTCATTACATTGGACCTTCTACCAGCTTTTAGGCTTTTCATCATGATTAGAGAAGGCTAGACTGGAAATGGACTTCTTAGGCTAACAGTGATGCTGCTTTCAAGGATGAGGAGGAGGAGGAGGAAGGGAGCCAACTGTGCACCTACAAAACCAGCTGAATGACAAATGCTTCTTGAACCATTTCATACATTGCAATCCTATTGAAAATGAAAGGAAAGCTAACTCATGCTGCTTTTTCAGGAAATCTGAATGCATTATTCTACATTACCTTATATAAATACATATCCATATATACACTCTTTAAATAAAAATATATGCAATAGAAAATGTTCAATTATAACTTAGTGCCTTGTATTCTGTTTCATGTTCACAAGTGAAAATAGCTTAGATAAGCCTTCACAGAAAATAGCTATGCTTTACCCAGTTCAGTTCTATAGAACTTTCTCATTGTTTTATGCCACTGTTCATTATACACTTACAAATTCTCACTTTGCAGTTTTTAGAATGAAAGCTGAGGCTGAAACCCAAACCTGATTGAAGTTTACAGGAGTCTGTCAGGGACAAAAATTGCCTCTTATGACTAATTTTTCAGCACTAGAAGTGGAAGTTACTGGACAGCATTGCCCAGTGTGAGATGCAGTTTTCTATGTTACAGAAAATGGTCAAAAGCCCCACAAACCAATCTTGCTTAAAGGGATTTTGAATATTGCATTGTTGTGCCTAAGCAGCTATGCCTTATTTTCAACTTTATTTTATTATTGTATCCAAACTGACACTCACCTTTGCTATTTTTAAGTTTCTAGGGTTTTACAGAAGTCTATTCACAGGCAGAGGGCAGACATGAAAGAATGCCAATCATAAGACCCAAACATGGAGAATGATATCCAGTTTATCTCCCACATGCAGTAGACAAGCTTCCTCTTCAACAGACCTCTTTGCTGGGAGCTACGTAATTGTCACTCCAGCGGTGGTAGCTGTGCGGAGCAAAGTAAAGTTTAGTGAGCCCCTGAGCCATTAAAATCACAACCAGAACTCTTGGTGGTGCATTTAATTTCTTTCCTGTCCTTTTCCTCTCTCCAGTTTGCCACTGAATTCTTCCCCTCTTCTCCTCCTCACCTCTTTCTTTCTGTCATCTGTTCATCTGAACACCAATAACTTTCTGGAAAATGTGGTTTTGGTACCTATAGGGAGAGATCTCTGGTCTCCCAGAGGGAATCTCTATTACATTGCACGGTCTCCTGTAAGAATTTGCCTCTGTGTTTTTCAATACCCGCTTCTTCTTTCTGTGCTTTTCTTGCTTGTCTTTGATTTGCTTTCCCAATATTCCTAAATCCTTCCTGCCAGCCACCCGGTCATACCCCTCAGTATGCTATATTTTCTGCAGCATTTCCAGGTCAAGGTTTAAATGGCAATGGATTATCAGGAACAGGCTTAAATGCCACAATGTCAGTGAGAACCACAGAAGGCTACAGGGTGAATAAGCCCTAAGTGAAGCACCATGCTTCTTGAAAAGAGAAAAGAAAGATTAAACATAATTTTTATCAAGATGCTGCCACCGTGAGAATCGTGTCACTTACTAATTGTGAAATTTCTCCAGAGTGCTCTACAAATCTCCAGACTGCTCTACAAATCTCCAGACCTCACAAATGTCAGGTATAAGACTTAAAGCTTTTTGGTCCTTGGTTTCTCTGCTAGGACTGATAAAAACCACATTGTGTTCTTTGTAATGTGCCCCTCTACTTACAAAAATGTGGGCTGATACCATCTGGTTGCATTGCACAGATCTACCAAATGATAAATTCCTGTACTTGGATCACCTAAAGGCAAAAGCTACCTTAATGTATTATCCACTGTTCAGAAATTTTATCCCCAAGATAGCAGCATGACAAAAGGATTACCATTCAGCCACATCAGATTTTCTCTTTGGAAGCTTTGTATTTCTAATCATACTAGAAGCCCATAATTCGAGATGACCTCTGCGGTCAGGATTGTATGTATAGCACCTTAGAAGTGTGAGAAAAACATGCAGATTCTAATTAAGACTTTTCATTGTACTCTGAAAGCTATTAACATGTTGTGTGTAGGTGTATTTATTATGTGTTGCAAGCAGATCAAAGCTTCTTGACAAGGTGTAGTCCCTATCATAATCAGTATAAACAAGCATTTGGCACAAGATGGTGAAAAAAAATACCATATGCTTGGATTTTCCTCTAATTTTAGGCTCAAAGAGGACAAAAGAGGTAAGGAATTTACTTCATTATAATTCCTTTTTTTATAATAGTTTTATCTTTGTTATTTAGGTGAGAGAGGTCTAAAATTCATTAGTACCTGGAAAATTAATAAAAGCAAAAGGAAGTCCCCTGGCCTGAGTAAGTTATGGACTAAGCTCCTAGAGTTCTTCAGAAATATGTGTAGATTTTAAGTTAATAGTCTTGAGGATACCTTTTCTTACTTGGACCATGATTACTTACATGCACATCCCGAATTTTGCATGCATGGCAAGAGGAGGCTTCAAACATGTTCATCTACTCCCAGATACGTTTGTGTTTTATCCCTGTTCGCTGAGTAGTTCCATTCCAGATTTTTGCAATAATCTCTCCTTCTTGCCATACTGTACAAATTCTTGCAGTTAAATGCTTATCTTCACATGTTTTGATTAATATGGGAGGTGGATCTTCTGTAACACTGGAGAGATTTGTATTATACCCACGTCCTTTTTCTGTTTTGCAGTATAACAAACCAAACAAACGGAAAGTCAAACAAAAACCCCTTCAGCTCTCCCACAGATCTTTTCCAAATGTATCTCAGGGGAAGGGCTTGAGTTTTCCAGTCCCTCACCCCCTTCCGGTACTGTCTGCTTATAATCTAACTTTCTTCATTAACTAGAAAAGAAGATTAGCTGTTTCTTCTGCTAGCCATACTTTCAACAGTGAATACAGTTTATCTTACTTCCTTAGTGAAAATGTACAAAATTTGACAATCTGTACCATTATTTGAATGTTATTCCCCGCTCACTTTATCCTGAGCTTTGACAATGGAAGTCCTATTGTCTTATCTCTGCAGTGCCTCTACATTTATTTCCAGGACACAGAGGTAACTCTCTACAAAGTCTAGAGGGAGGACTGTGAAAAACAGAGATCTGTTGAAGGTCTCTTGTGCACGTGTCAGTGGAAAGAAACGATGTGTGTAGTCACCTACTAAGTAGGACCTTTGTTTCAGTATGGTATGAAGTTCTTCCTTCCAGTCCCCCCATGTCCTAAAGCAAGGAAACTGTGTGATGACAAAATCATTTCAGCTCTTGATTAAGAAATAAAAAAGTTTCAACCACCAAAATTGGACAGAAATCGTGAAAATATGAACCTGAAAAGATGTCAAAAGCCAAAAGGCAACTCCTCCCCCACAAAAAAATCCTCAACATACCTTTTCGAACTTCAGGCTTTTAAGTCAATCTCAAAATTTTTGAAAGCTTTGGTATAGAAGTAGTATGAGTAATTGTCTGGAAGAATACTGTGGAGATTTCTTACCTTTAATAACATTTCTTAGTGCAGTGCTTCTTTATAATACTTCTTTAGGCCACCTTGCTGAGACTGGCCATGCAAAGCTTTAACATGGTCATGTTGTAAGTGACTGTTACTTGCAGATCCATACATTTCCTCTTTCTCTTTTCACTTCATTTCAACTGGCGAACACCTTACCTAATGTGTAAAGCATGGATTAATCTGAGAAAAACAAACTAAAAGAGAAGGAAACAAGGGAACCCCAGAAAAGAAATAGCAATTGGGATCTTTTATTTCACATTTTCAAATGTGCCAGATTTTCCCATACAATTCTGAACCTGCAGCCTGACTTTTTGTTTAAATCAGAAATTTCAATGTGATTTTTCAAACAGGGACATGATCTTTAGTCCTCAGTCAGTGCCTGAATCCTTTTTACAACAATCAGTGAGTTCTCTTTTGTAAACAGGTGTCAATGGAAACAACATCTGAGGTTCTCCTTTTTCCTTTTTATGTCTACATAATTATAAAATGAAAAAAAAAAAGGAGTGGGGGTCAGAACAGTAAAGAACTTAAATGACCCTTTGCTTTACCCCTGCAAGGTGTCTCTGTCAGAGCCTCACCATGTCCTGCCCCCACTCCCTCTGAATTTCTACCCTCCAAGTCAGCCTGGACGTGGACATGAGTCTTCACTTAGCTCATTGCAGAAAGGAGGCCCAAATGCCTGGGAGAGAAAAGGAAAAATCTTGGCAGATTGCTAACATATCAAGTGTTAATGAATACAGTTCTCTAATTAGAAATGTCTGCAAGGACTGAGTAATAGGATCCTTTGAAAATGTGACAGTTTTTAATTTCTTTTGTTAGTAGAGTTTATACTTTTCTGAATTAGAGCTTTTATCAAATTGGCATCAGACTTTAGGAATGACAATAATACTTGAAATACAAATAGAGCTCTTTTTGAAATCACTAGCTAAGCTAATATTTTATTGAAATTCGGAGTTTCTGGACTTTATTAGGTTAATAGATATAATTTAAGAACCTTTTTTTTCCTCCTTGTTTTCTTTTGCTGTTTAAAAAAAGTCCTAATGAACATAAGATTGGCTGGAATTTGCTAGCTAATTTTCAGAAACATCTTGACTTTTTTTTTATTTAATTTCAAATGTAATACCTCCCCAGATGGCAGACTTTGTAATTCATGGCACCAGTTCAAAAAGGTATATTAACTGCCTCTAAACTGCTCAGCATCAAGCATTTACTGGACTTAATCGTGAATTGGCTTAATATTAATTAAAATAAGTCCCTTCCTCAGCGTGAGGTTTCAGGAAATGCAGACGGTTTTACTTCTGTGTGCCTACCTCTGCTTTATACCAACACCCCCCCAAAACAGACCAAGCTGCTGAAGGCCCAGAGCAGCACATAAACACTGTATGTCCCTTGAAGTCCTCCAAAGGAGCCTGAAAGGGATGGTTTCTTTCATTCTTGGCCAGACAGTGACAGACAAACAGGTAAAAAGGCAAGGAGAAAAATACCATTTACTCACTGTACAGCAGGAAATCAAGCAAAGAAAATAAACAGGGTTTGAATCGTGGGCCTTTAACCTGTTAGGCAGACAGTTTTCTACAGTTTCATTCTGTGCACATTTGTGTGCTGGTAAATGATGAAGGGGAGGTAGAGGAACTGAAGGCTTGTGGGATCCCTGGGACTCCCACAGCTACGAGCACAGCTGTACAAACACACGCAAGCTTTGTTAAGGTAGGGTGGGCAACAGGCTGAAACTGCTGAGCCGATCTGACCTATAAATCCCTTGCAAAAGCTCTGCCTGAGAGAAAGCCAGAAGTTATGTGTAAATGTTTTAGCCAGCCAATTGTTTTTGGTCCTCTTCCGTATATGCATAAAACCTCCAACATCCTCCTGGCTAGATAATTTTGTAAGTAGGTGCTTTGAGCGT
>NW_009259683.1:8934705-9017682 GCF_000687185.1 Egretta garzetta
CTGCTGAATTGCTGATTACCTGGGGCAGGGGGAGGGAAGGGAAGGGATCAGTGGGTGGATGGAGGAACTAATAACTCAGGAACTCATTCAAATGAATGCAGGGTTTTAAAGGATACGTGATATATCACATAAGCTGACGTAGGGCTAATGGCTACAGGAAGTCTATAAAAAAGAGAATGCGACATCCAGCAGTTTGTTTTCAGGGGAAGGATAATATGAATTGGTTAGATTAGTAACAAGAAGATTAGATTAATTATTTTGAATTGGACTGATACAGTATCTCTCTTCCCTTCCTCCTCTCAGCCTCCCGCAGTAGATCTCCTGCTGCTCGTTTGCAGATACGATCTCACGCGAGGACACAGCATCGCAACCCTGCACTGTCCTGAGTGCACGTGGACAAGCCACACCAGAGCTACTCCCCAATAACACTTCCCGTGCAAATCACACCACCACCAGCACCCTTCAGGAAGAAAAGAAAAATAGGGGATCTTTCTCAGACTTTTTCTTTCCCTTTCCAAACATTTCTGAACTCTGTGTGACCTCCTTTACGACTGAAGCTAAGCACCTCTAAATACATAGCAAATTTAGACAGTAGAAAGCAGGGTAACACATCGCAAACTGAAGGAAGCTAAAGGAAGTAATGAGAAGTGAAACAAACAAAGATGAAGATGAAAATTAGGCAGCCTAAACCAGAGAAAGTTGAAATAAAACATATGGATTGGAGTATTAAATGTAGCGTGAACTGTGCGACCTGCCCCCCATTTTCTTCCCTTTCGCCATCCTTCCCACCACCTAAAAAGCAGTTAAACTACAGGGGGGTAATATCACACTTGGGATTTATGAAACAAAATCAATGAGAGCAATGGGAGTAACGTCACTCCTGTAAATGATCGAAATCCACCAATTACAGGGAGGTGTTAATCCTCATCAGACCTGTTTGCTGCTGTGGCGGCATTTGAAGTAAAGCTGCTCTGGAAGTGTTAGGGGACCAGCTATTCTCACAGCCTTTGGAGGAGTGAAGGTGTTTCCACCTAGCCTTCTCCAAAAGAAGTTTGAAGAGGAGAAGAGAAAGAAAAGGCTAGGACTGGACAGGGGGTCAAGCATCATATAGTGGTTCATTTGTTGGGTGGGAATAAAAAACATCTAGCAAATGTTGGGTGATGGGCCCAAAATTCCCTCCATGAGTTCTGCTGCTAGAGCTTTTCTCCCATGACTTTCAACTTCTCTCGACCTCCTCAGTGATCTGATAACCCCGTAATTGCAATTGGCTGTCTTTTACACTGTATATTTTTATGCTTTATGTCAGAGGAGATCAGCGTTAAAATATTGTTGAACCTGTACTTCAGCTTGTAACTGAAGTGCATTGCTAGATAAGTAGAGATCCACACCTTCTAAGCTGATGTTGCCAGGAAGGATCACAAGTGCAGGAAGCTTGCAGGATCAACCCAAGAAGACAAAAACTCGGTAGGAGGTCAACAACCCAGTGTTTGAGGGTTGTTTTGGTTTGCCCTTTCTCTTTTCTATCTCTAGAAATATAATTTGTGCTGTTAAATATAGGAAGAATGACTGCACTTAACATGATATTTCTCCTTGGGGTGAAACTAGATAAGCTGATTATGCAGTGGTTCATAAATACAGGTTATGCATTGAACAGGCATTTTGGTCATTCAGAGATTTTTTTTGTCTCTCTGGGTTTTAAAGCAACAACCTTCTCTTATGGCACTGAGAAAAGACAGAGGCAAGAGGGGGAGATGGGAGACAAGGGGGGGCTGACCCTGCCAGGGCTGCCAGCAGCACTTGGACCAGCTGCCTGAGCTCTTGCTTAAGCAAATTAGGCAGCGAGGCTGTGGTCATTTTTCCACCACAACCTATTTCTGACTAAAGGCTAGAGGCTGTGCCTTGGGTTAGTCCTGCAGAGATTGGTGTTCTCTATAACCATCTACAGTTACACAGGAGGTGAAAGGCAGCATTGTCTCTGCAGAAGCTACTGAAAGGTGCCTTTCGGAGTTTCTGCAAAGCAAAGGGGCTCGTGGGTTTTGCAGGTACAATGCACAAATTAACAACAGGCAGCTCAGAGAGGCTGTGGAGTTCCATGCTTGGAAATACTGAAAACACAACTGGACTCAGTCCTGAGCCAGCTGCTGTAGCTGGCCTTGCTCTGCACAGGGGGTTGGACAAGGCCACCGCCAGAGGTGCCAGCCAGCCTCAGCCCCGCTGTGAGCCTGCCACTCTGTGAACAGTAAACTGTCTTTGCATGGGCTTGACATGTTGCAGCACAAGTAACTGAGCTTCAAAAGGAAGCAAAAAGGGTAGAAAAACAGGTCCACTCTTTCTCACTACAATAGCAAGGTTTCTTTACTGCAGTGCTCTTCTATACGATCAGTCAGCCATCCACTATGCAGATGGCCCTGCCCAGCATTTCTGTTTGCCTGGGGCCAGCAGGAGCTCCCCATGCAGTGGCCATGAGCTATGGGGTCAGTCCAAACAGGCAGAACTGAGGAATCCTGAGACATCACCAGCTATTGCATGGCCTTCTGTTTGCTTGTTTGTTTTCCTATAGAATGGTCATGACATGGTCGTAAAGCGCAGCAAAATGTAATGATAGCAATACTTAAATACTTATTTTTTTTTTCACTATTTTCATTTTCAGTCACACAGAAAGTGTCCTTTCCAGGAGAACAAACCATGGAAACTTGTGTAGCATGGAGAGCAAATCATGAGGTGCCAACCACCCTCAGACCCTGATCATACAAGGAAATTTGTTCCATTGAAATACCTTCCTGACTCTGGGCTCTGACCTGTGAGCACTTCAGCAGATGGCATCCAGGCAATTACAGCTGAAACTCTCCAGCAGAACTAGTAAATATTGTACTGCTAATTCCTTTCAAAATGTGCCAGGGCACAGAAGGCAAAAAATTAATGACATATTGCAAATTGCCAGCATAATCTTTTTATGCTATGTGTAATGTTTTACTGAAGTCTTAGCTTTCTGCTGTACTAACAAAATGAAAACACGTGAGGAGGTGTAACCTCATGATAGCATTAAAATATAGGGCCAGTATAAAATTGTCAGCTGAAATTTCAGTTTCAGGCCTATAATGATGCTTATACTACCATGACTTCCATTCATCTCTGAAAAGTATTACCAAATGCTGCCTGACAAAGACATGTTACTTACTGATGGAAATCAGTACTTATTGCTAATCTGAAAAAACAAAGGCCAAATGAAAGTGGATTATATTCTTTCCCCATTTACCTTCCTCTGTTTCACTAGAGGTTCAAAAAGTCTATTTATAATACAAAATAATTTACAGCTGGTGGATCTGAACTTGCACTTCATATTCAGGCCAATGAGCTTCCAGCAGATAAATCTGTTTTCTTAGTCAGAGAGAACAAGGGGTGAAATTTTGGTCCATGAAAAGCTAAAGCAAAAGTCACACTGACATCTCCAGAGCTAGGATTTCATCCAATATATAGTTGTAGCTCTGTTTTAAACTATGATCAATAGAGATGCAACGGTTTTACTTGTAGCCACTGAACAGCCTCACAGCATGTGAAATACATTAGTTACATATTTCATAGTCTTGATACAGAATACTTAGCTTGCAGTTTGCGATGTGTAGTTCATGCCTAGTGGAAACTGCTCTAGGTTGAGGAATCAGAGCCCTTCTCCAGAAAAAATACACACGTTGGTTCCAAATATGGACTCTGAGAGCACAAGTGGAAAATTTTTGTTGTGTAGCCATTAAAATCCTTGTGCATTGATCAGTTCTTCTCATTTGGGAGCTTCCTTGTGGAGGAAAAAGCACTCATGAATATTCATAGCAAACCCAACTGAAAGGGTTTGTAGATACTATCAAAGGAAAAGTTTGCTGGTTTATCTCAAAGGAAAACAAGAAAATATGGAGTTTGGCAGTATTTATCTTGCTGTTGTGAAAAGACAGCTTCTTCTTTTTTTTTTTTGAGGTTTTTTTTTCAGCCTGAAGAAATCCATAGCACTATAAATCTTACTGATAAGGAATTTAAAGCAGAGATTTTTCTTTCTGAATCCTGAAAGTATTTCTTACAAATGAACGACAAAAAATCATCACTGTTTTCCCCAAGTGGGGATTTTCTCCTGTTTCTTAATGGTCTTCCTTTGCTACTTTGCTGCAGTCAATTCTATCAGCTGGCTTGCTTCGTTCTTCTGAAGCAATTGACTGAAGACAGGAAGTTACTGTGTTTATAGAAATGATGAGTTAGACATCTAGAAGTGCTATAAAACAACAGATAGTGAGGTGATCATGTTAAAAATATTTTAACATTTTTCAAGGGTCAAGTTTCATATGAGAAGTGGTGTTTTCCTTGGGGAAATTTAGCTGGACCAAATCACTCAAATTGTTTGAAGTTCTCCCTGAGATCCATGTGCTTGTCTACACTGTTAAATCTCCTGTCTACTTTGATGTTTCACCATGACTAAGCTATATGAGGTCCCCAAGCATTTTTCAGATGAATCTGAATGCTAATAAAAGATGAGAATGTAAAATGATGCTTTCAGCTGGTAACTTGTTCAGAAAATGTGCTGACAGTATAAGTGAACACAATATACAGTCTTAGCGTATTTACACAAGTCTTATCTAAGACTGCCTTTTTCCAAGCCAGAGGCATCAGTAGCCTGTGTAACACTCTTGTATGTCCCCACAATGTTTGTCCATATTATTTTATAAATATTTTTCCGAAACATTAAAAAAGAAATTCAGAATATTTCGGTTTAACTGTTAAAGCTGTGTAATGCCTGTCAAAACGCATGTCAAATTCTGCTGCTGAGGAATGGAAGGGATGTTAATATGCTTATTTAATGCTTTTGCTGAGATTAACCAGGACCCATTTGGGGAGCACAGTGCTGCCTACTGAGGTGAAAGGCAGAGAAAGCTCTGTTGCAGATGTCTATTTACCAGTTTATCACATGGGATATACGGGAAAAAAGCAGAGAAAAACAACAGGTGGAACGTTAGAGGCTCTGTTCCGCCCCAGTGAGGCATTGTGAATGCAGATAATGGAAGACAAAGAAACTCCATTGATTTAATATTGTGAACAGATGAGGCAGAGGTGAGATCTCCCGGTTTCACGCAAAGGGGCTGTGACTGATTGCCTTTTCGTAGATTTGACTGGTCAGAAAGATGGCACTTGTGCAGGCTTAGCATGAAACCTTGCTACCAGCACCGATACCTGCTTGATACTTACTCATTTTGCCACCTGCAGCTCTGAAGAAAGCACCTTCAACAAAGCTGGTTTTCTGGACTGTGAGAAATTATGACAAAGAATATGGAGTCCTTCCTAAAGGTTTGGCTTCCAATAAAAAAGCATTAAAAGATGATGTATTGACTTAGCAGAACGCAAAAATGGCAATGAAAGTTACTGCTCACCCACCAACAGCACAAGACAGCCAAAATATCTCGCTTGAGAACTCTAAATATGTTAAGTTTATGTTTAGGAATATAACAAATACTTCCTGAAGGACAACACAGATGTTATGAATTATCACTTATATCATTTTAGCACTGAATAATTCCAGTCATCAGTTGTGACCTCACTGCTCCACATGGGTGCACGGACAAGGGAGACCCACTGTCCCAGGCTCTGCCTAGCTTGTAATCCATAGTTTAAAAGAAATGTTAGGAAGAAAAGGAATAGAAATACATTTATGAAAACTTTTCGTTATTAGCTCCCACTTTATCTCTGATGACAGAAGTCCTGGGCTGACACTTGTATCAAAGGGGCGGCATTACTTTTGGTATCCTTGGTTATGGCACCAGTGTTAGGCCAAAGTAGAATAAGGATACCCCAGTTGCTTGCTGTACTTCTGATTGACTGTTAGTGGTAAAATTAGTAAGCTCAGAATTATTTC
Organism: Egretta garzetta; assembly: GCF_000687185.1. Taxonomy (NCBI): domain Eukaryota; kingdom Metazoa; phylum Chordata; class Aves; order Pelecaniformes; family Ardeidae; genus Egretta; species Egretta garzetta. The sequence continues at coordinate 8,940,593 of NW_009259683.1, forward strand.
TGAAAGCGACCTTTGACCAACTGGCTCGCAGTATTTCCAATTGCTGCTCCAAGGTATTTTTAATTGGCTTTTCCACTGTGTTTCAAAGTGTTAAGCTATCTGTTACGATTTATTGGCAGCTTTTAAAAGTACTCCACATACATAGGCAAAGCTTACAACATAAGATAATATTTCTTATGCATTTACTATGCTGTTTAAATGGTACAATCTTTATGTCAGCCAGACTATTTATGAAGTACTTTACTCAAAATGGTTTAGGGATAATAGCTTATATTCCTGTGTCATGACTTAAGGACTTAAAAACTGACTGAAACAGCAACTAGACTCTTCAGTTCTTTAAACTGCAGACATGGTGATCTCATGGTCTTCCCCCATGAAGCACAAGGTTTTGAATATCTGCATGAGAGATAAAATATTTTAAAAGTTGAACTAAGCATAGGGGAAGAAATCAGGAAGATAATGTATAAATTTAACATCTGGACTCCTCATTTGGAATAATGCTTTCTGATGCAGCAGTGGATAGAGTAATCTTTCCTGGAACTGCTGGTAGCATGAGTGCCAAGAGGCAATTCCACTGTGTTTAATTTTTTAGTACAGTCATTCATTTTTAAAAAACACACGCTGATCAATTGCCTAAAATTAAGTGTGAAGACTCAAATCCAGAGCATCTAAGCAGGAGCACTCATTTCACATCAAATAGGAGACTTGCAAAGCAGCTGTTAGGGCAGTGGGGTCCTCCTGGAGCTCAGCACCAGCGCGGTTACGCAGCACAGACTGCGCCAGGCCGTCTTGCCCTGGGCTGCCCTGGCTAGAGCTGCAGTGGCTTGGTCTCACCATTAGAGTTCATCTGAGAATAAGGATGGCTCCAACTACCTATATGTGCAGGAGTTCCTAGATTTAACTTTTTTTTCGCCCAAATTCTCATCTGGTTTTGGGGTGGAGGTTTGGTTGTTTTGGGCTAGAGGGAGGGGAGGGTCCCTCTTGGTGGAATGAGATGGATTTTAGGGCATTTATGCAACAGCTGTTTGAGCATAGTCAAAAATCTGGCCAATCTTGACCAAGTAAGTGTAGGTATCTCTGAGCCAAAACTCCACTGAGCAGATACAAGGAGCGGTGCAAGTCTTTGTTTCCAATACTCATTCGAGAAAAGATGGGGTAATTGTATGTTCTTTATAAACTGCAGTGTTTTGATTTATTCAGCAACATTCAGAATGGCTACTGCAGTGCCCAGTTAACTCTTTCATCACTTGAGGCTCAACAATCCAGTGGCGCTCATTCATTTTACATGTGCCTCCTCTCACATGCCTGTTTAAACACCTCCCAAATCCACTCTAGTAAGACACAAGATTAGGTGCATTACAGGGTTTTTTTAAAGAGTCAGAACGGTATCTATGGCCCAAGGATCATAGGAAACAAAATGTGATGGGAAATTCCATTCAGTGCCATTTATCTACGTGTAGCCAAAATATTTTACAAGTTAAAGTGTGAATTTTCATGTGTTTTCCTTCTGCAGAGTACAAGTTCTTGAATGACAGAATTGCATGTTCTTGCATTTTCAGCAAAACATGTAAGAGCCATTTAGTCCAGCAAAAACTTTTATTTTATTTTTACTTTGTGTCTTTCTGCACCTCTGCCTGCCTAATCCTCCCCTTGCATCCTCAGCACTCTCTAAGAAATATCAGAAATTTGTTACAAAAATCAAAAGGTTCAATATCCGCACTGTGTTACAGGACAGCAAGAGAAATCTAAGTCATCATTGGTATGCCAGACTTGTAAAATAGCAGGGCAAAAGTTCTCAGATGGTAGGATGAAATAGCCATACACTGTATTAAAGAGGAAGAACAAGCCTTTTAACTAATTGATTTTTCCTTGGTGGACTTAGTCATGCCATACACTCACTCCTGGAGACACTCACCCACACCGTGCCTGTGTGCTGAGCTCTGCTGCTGCCCTGGAGCACTTTTGCATCCACTGGAGTGTGAATGGCAGGACTGGTCCCAAAGATCCTGCTGGCCTGGGAGTGGGTATCCACCAGGGACCACAAGCAGTCAAAGAGGGAAGAGAAACTCTTCCAGACCACAACTGTTTTCAGCCCAGGGGATTTTCTGAGGATGATTCAGTTTGTCTTGTTGGAATCCTCCTGTGCATCCAAGTGATCTAAACCTTACAAAGACATGTGAGCTCTTTGTTGCTTGTGGATACAGCAGTAAAATACACCTCAAATTCTAATGTCGATGTTAAAACAATGCCTCCCTTAGAAATTCTGCTGGGGTAAAATCAAGTGAACACAACTGTAGAAAACACAGTTTAAAGGCACCTTTGAAGGTCATATGCTCCATTCTCCTATCTTACAGCAACTGTCTGGAATCCAGTGCTCATCCCAACAGTAGTCTGCAGCCATAGATCTACAGAAATAACAGATGAGCATGGTTTTTGAATCATACTGGGTAAAATAATAAATCTAATTCTGTACCAAAACTCAGAAATAGTTGTGATGTGAAAAAAAGAATGTTTGAAAAACTGGAACAAGTTCTTTGTTTTCCATATCTGAGATCAGTAACAGTGGAACATTATCTAAAATATGACACCTGTGGATGCGAGCCATTGTTGGGATTCTTGTGAAAGAATCTGATCCCATAACACCATAAATAAAAAGTAATCATAACAGTGGCACCTGAACAGGGATTTAGTGAGGGAAGGAATAACTAAACTGGCTACTGGCATTCCCCTATGACATTTGGCTTTCTAGGTCAGCTATGTGGATATTTGTCTTCAACACATGTATGTATTCGTCTTCCAAACTTTTTGAGATTTGTCCAGTTTGGGTTTTCATTTTAATTATAGTGGATCAAATTTCTTTCAATAAACTACATTTAGCTCCTTAATAACAATGGTTGATCAAACTAATATTTGAGGTGACACTCTGCATCGTGGCTCCAACCGCCACCTTTCATGCCCTCCCCACTGGGCTGCTTACAACGCTGAAGACTCCAACCTAACCTTGGCCTACCAGACTTTCTCAATTACAGTAATGTTTCTGAGGCACTCTGATCCTTTGCATGGCAAGACCATACTGCCTCTGCAAAGGTTTGTAGGAGTGCACCTTGAAAAACAAACTCCCGTCTTATTTCCTGTGGTAGTGGGAGTGTGGACCAAACTAAAACAGGCCTTTTGAAATGGGCTGAAGAGAAGGCAAGTATCTCATCCAACTGGCTGACATAATCTGTCCATCATCTGAGGGGTTTGTAATGATGTGTGGTGGATTCATATTTTCCAGAGTAATTGCAATTAATAATTGCTTAGTGATGTTGTCTCCTAGGGAGACTGATTCTCTCTCACACTGGAGTTAGATGATCAAGATATGAAAAGGTACATAGCTTACATTATGCTTTTCAAGAAATAAAGAGCACTGTGATGTCAACTTTCACTCCAGGTCTCCATGAGTCTTAGTAATCCTCTGCCTATTTATTTCAGATAGTTAACTGAGATGAATGGAGTTAAGGATTTACAAGTGATTTTAATAAAAGTTTTTGCACAACCTAAACTACAATGGAGACATGTTTTGCAGCATTTTGCTGACAATTAAAACAAGAAAAAATACAGTTTCCTCTCTGCAATAAAGAGCCCTGGAAGTTATGGTGACCAATGAATGTAGTCATACAAGATCAGAACATATGGAAGTGTTATAAAAATGTCAGTTTAGCTTTTACCAGCCTTGTCTCAGTATTTTTCTGCTTTCCACCACTGTCACTTTGATTGCATGCGGTGTACTTTTATATATATATATATATATATGTATGTCCTTTTATCAATTTTTTGCTATCACATTAAATTCAAAGTCATTTATATTTGTTCAAAAAAACATCAGCATAGTGTGTGTTTTTAAATTGGACATTCTTCCAACCCACCTTCCATGCTTTACCATGCTGCTGATAAATGTTTTAAGACAAATATGACTAACAGTTTGATTTTGGTTACACAAACACTTCACTTGTTTAGATTTTACAACATTTTATAAAGTGTTTTCCTGCCTAAAATATTGCGCTTTTTCATTCTTCCAGCTTGTGGCCATCTCTGTTTGATTGCTTTTAAACAAATTACATTTCTGAATGAAGCTTCATTTGTTCTGCCATTGCACTGTTCTGCCTGAAGCTTAAACTAAGCAAAAGGGATCTCTGCTTTTGCCATGCACATTTTACCTCTAACTCTTTCAGTCATGTTGAGATTTTCTGGAAGTCTTCCATAATTACAGTTTCAAAATATGCCAAGTGTAGTAACAAACTGTCTGTAGGCTGTTGAAACACCTCTTAAACTCTTTGAAACTGATACATTTGCGATTCTTCATCTCTGTTCATCTGGAGGAAAGAAACCATAAGAAGGAAATTCCCATTTAGTAGAATGGGCTTCCCTTATGTCCTTGTGGATGCATCCATCTGCAGCATGACAGGCTTGTAAATGTGGGTGACCTCTGCCTACCTTTGAATTCCTGCAAAGTTTTGTTGGCTGCATTGTCAAAGGTTTAAAAATAGTCAACAGTGCATATGTAAAATTACTATGGCACTTCACAAGGTAAAGCAAAGCAGGATAAAATAGGGTTGAGGTGGATAAATATGGTGGTAAAACATCTGCGACCACAGAGAAAAGCAACAATACTTTTTGTCTGAGGTAACTGCACAGTGCATTTAACATCTTAAGCATAACTATGCTGCCAAGAAGAGCCGCCTTGCTGACAGAGTGGACTGCAGCACCGGCTTGTAGAACATCTCAGTGTCCCTCATGTAAGGGGCCATGGCATGAGCAAGCAGGCCTCAGTCACAGAGCCCAGTGCTTCCTTAATTCAATCAGTGCCAAGGCTGAAGCTGACCGTATTGAAAATACACTTATTAATCATAAAAATAGTAGTTATGTACGTGTGTTTCTGTAGTCCACACAAACCTTCTACTTCGTAAAGAAAGACCTCAATCATAGTATATGACCATATCCATCAGCCTTTTTTTCTTCTCTTTTTTTTTTTGGAGATAGATCATTTCCTTCAGATCCAATTGCCAAAAAAAATCCGTAGGCATACAGCAGAACTGTTGCTGTTTTAAATCTCCTGTATTTTTTCAACTGCTAAATGTAAGACTTTATGCTTTAGATTTTCATACAGAAAATATACAAGGGCTTTGTGGAAAATGTGTTGGGCATGCAGTAAAGTACGCTATGCCAAAAGTATGGTATGTTTCTTCAGATAGTCTTCCTCAGGGATTTTATTTGCATTGGTTCTGGGCTGTATTAACATTGCTTTGTTAAAATATTTCCTTTTCCACTGTCATTTGACCATTTGTAGAAATGCTTCGTATTGGCTAACATCTTTTTTTATTATCACCTTCACTTGAAAGTCCAATTCCAGCTAACATAATAATAGGATATAGTGTCAGGAGATTCATAAACCGTAAGATCACTAATTCTAACACACTGCAGGAAAGTTATATGTACGGCAACATAAAACAGAGTGACATGCAGTACTACAAAAGGTGTCATAGAACTGGGGAACATGTATATCATGCTATTCATTAATTGTCCGACATGACAAAAATCATCCTGGGAGATGTATATACAGTATGAAAAACCAGCTTAAAGCACCATCAGAAATAAAGCCTGGCCTCAGTGCAATTGTTTAATTTAACATTCTGAAGATGTGATATCATTTTTACCTAACTGTAAAAGAGTGAGCTTTGAAGTAAGACTTCAGAAAATACTGAGTCATTTCCTGATTCAAATATAAATTGACTTCCAAAGTTGTCGTTGCCTAAATCAGCTCTGGGTGCCACTAATCTGCAAGAGAAACTCCTTATTTTAATAGATTCACAGTGGAAACAGATACAGCTACAGGGACAAAGTATTTTCCATCATAATATTTTTCAAGATCTTTGACATCAAAGCAGGAAAGTGTTAATGCATTTTGGGTTGAGTTGCCTTGACACAGTGAAAATTTTTTTACACCAGCTTAATCATTTGGAGTAACGTGTAGAAATTTTTACTTAATAATAATACTACTTTGCCATTTTAGAATACCTTTTGCTTAATGAACAGGAGGGACTTTATATACACAATATGTACAAACACAGAATGTGTTACACACATTGAAGGACAATGCATTTGCCCTATGGCTTGGAATCTTCTCCATTTTAAGGGAGGAAAAACCCAGACATGCAAGAGCAGCTCTACAACTCTATCTCCTCCTGCACAAGTGTGATGCTACCTGCTGAATATGTATAAAATATCAACAAAAGGTAAAGATGAAACTTTGCTGCACTATGACATCCACAAAGACCTCGTTTAATGTTAACAGAAGTCATTAAGAAGAATGTGTTAAAGCTGTGATTGTCTGGGCAAATGTACTTGAATACAACACTTACTGATAAAATATTTTTGTGGCTGCAATAACAGTCTGTGCACCGATCCTGCCAAGCTTGTGATGCTTTGGCTAAAGCAAGCACTTGTCCTATTTCATCAGCATTCCTTACTCAGCCTAATACATGCAACAGTCCTTATTATCTTACTGTCAGCCTCTCTCTTTCCTTGTCCTTGTTTTCTTTTTACTTTTATTTTTCTGAAATATCCATTGAGTTAACTTACGAAGATACTAGCTCAGGCCTAGGAAGTCCCCAAAAGCTGACGGCTGGAGGAGTATGCCAGGGAAGAAGCACAACACAGATGTCCTGCGCTCACACCCTTCCCCATGTTCCCACCCTTGGCTGCTGTCAGAAGCAGGATGCTAGTTGGGATGGACCTTGGCTCTGCCCCAAAATGACTGTTTTTAAGAGTCACTCTGCTACTAAGCTGGCAGTATTCTTAATTCACTGTGCCTATCTGTGCTATTTACTATCTGAAAGTAAATATATGTACAGTTATTTTCAGAAAAGTGTAGACAACTTCCATGACTTTTTTTTTCAGTCTCACAAAACGTGGTATTTACACTAACCCCAATATCTTGAGTCAGATTATACAAGAGTTTTGGCCTGAATTTGAAAGAAGAAAAGAAAATTTCTTACTCAGAAGACTTATGAATGAAAGTTTGAAAGTAGAGATTCCCAGGGTACAAAAAGGGAAGTCAAGTCACAAGAATAGCCCACATTTCTTATTATTTTTGAAATTCTGCTGTGGTTTTTTTAGTCAGTCTTATGATTTTGGCAATAATCATTTATTGGACTGTTTTTAAATACAGAGAGACCAAAACACTGTCTGGAGCTCCAGACCGCAGATTTTCATTGAACCAGTTGGTATTTGCCCATTTTGGGAGGACCTCTGGATCAAGGGTTCCCAAACTATAGAGGCTTGTGGGACCACAGTAAGTGATCTGGTGTTAACTCTCAGCAACATTTTAGGCAGAGTTTTCGATGAAATTCTTGACAGTAGATGTGCTCGGGGTGACATGACAAACCAGGAGCTTTGAGAACTAGTACTTTATACAATTTAAGCCAGTCTTTATGTTTGCTGTTGACAACAGCTGGCAGAAGGATTACAATATTATCCTAAAACAGTGCTACATTCTCTGCTGTAATCTCTTTTAAGGATTTGCTCTAACATCTTTCATCATAGCAAAATCCCTGATTCCTGCCTCTTGCAGTTTGCCAGGTTATATATAAATAGCATCTTCCCATAGAGGTCAAGAACTTACAGCATTGTGCTTTGTCTTATCTCTTAGGATAGCAAAAAGAAAAGGGAAAAAAGCAGGAAATAAAAACCCAATTATATGCTGATTTGCTAATGGGTTTTTTTTTCAGATTGAATGCCACTTTCTGTTACAAAAACTGCCGCAGCTGAAGCTGTCAGTTTTCTGAATGCTTTCACATGAAGCCCTGTCATAGCAAACAGAACGCTGGAGAGTCAGGCTCCTTAGGGGGCCAGAAAAACTTTGACAGAGGTTTAACAGCCCTTGAAATTATATCCCCAAACCTTGGAAAGCCTGCTGGTTCAGTGGGAAAAGACATAAGCTGACCAAGTTATAAATAAACTCTTTTATCACAGGCAATGGTGTCTTGGTGACTTCAAAGGCCAAGTAAGAAGACTGATTTCTCTGAAGTCCCATAGACAGTAAGAACTTTATTGTGCTGGACAGGCAAATCCTGGTCCAGAGCTGCAATTTGATAATACTAAACTTTTTTCTTTATTTCCCCTTTCTTGTCCTGTTTTGATATCATCATCTGAATTTCTGTTAAACCGAGATCAGAAAACTTTCAATCTACATTTGATGTCAAATCGAGACGTGTGTATTTAACACTTTGATTTCCTGTGCAGACTTTCTCTAATCTTGGAGCCAACACTATAAACATTTTAAATGTAATGAAAAACAAATCTACAATTACATACAGAGCTACTCACTGTCACCACTCCTTCTGCAGGTGAAAATGATAGGATGTTCCTGAGTGCACTGTAAACGTTGTCTTTTTCCATCTGCTCCAATGTAGATCAGTGTTACATATTGAAACAAAGAAAATGAAAGGCTGAAGTATATTTTAACACCAGGTTTATAAAAAAAAAAAGTTCTGCAAACATGAGATAGTCTTTGAAACTATTCTGGACCCCCTATTTTAAATATTACCTAATATGTGATCCAAGAAGGATGAAAATCGGAGTGCTTCAGAGTGACAAAATATCAGAGGACCCAAAGCCGCATAATTTGCAAATCTTAGCTCTACTAACAGTGTATTGCTCACGCTAAAAATATGGCATTGTGGACATTTGCCTTTTAAAGGCCTAAACATACATTTGTTTTTTCTTCCTGGAGAGATTCTACTAGTAGTCATAAGCAACCTCTTCATGAGACACAACAGTAAGAATGAAAAAAGTCCATCCAGTTTCAATCTGCATATACCTTGCCTTGTTTGGGGAGCAACCGGTGCTTGGCAGCTAGGTGGGGAGGAGAGTCATAGACAGATAAAGAAGGACAAACAAGGCAGCATCAGCATTTGAAGTGATTTGCACTGTGGTTAGTGATGCACGTGTGGTTTTGACGTAAGTGTCTAAACAGAATGGGAGCATCTCATCCTTCTTTCTTCCCCAGAACCAAAAGTCCAGCTACTAGGATAAGTTAAGGCCCATATTTTTATCAGCCTGTTTCAGACCAAATTTTAGATTTAAACTTATTTGTGGACTTCTTCTCACTATTACACATTGCAAAATTCATTTGTGTAAAGTCCACAGGCAACTTGTTTTACTTACACTATTCAAACCAAAATACTGTATGCTTCTCTCTGTATGCAAGGAAAATCATGTCAGACACAGATACACAAAGGAAACGCTGAAGCACAGAATATTGTCATTGGCAAAGCCAAGGAAAGAAGTTGACCAGCTGCCAGTATTTGAGGAGAACCAGCGGAAGGGGCATTACTCCAAAGGACACATGCCTTAAAGTTCAGAGATGCAACAATCTTTCATGTTAGACAAAGACAAAGAAGAAATGTTCCACCTGCTTCATATGCCAAAGAAGCAGCCTCAATTTCGTTTTTGTTTTGTATCTTGATGGCAGATAAGTATTAAAGGGGCTAGACAGTATGATATTTTCTTTAGGAAATATCCCTGCAAATTGAGAAAAACCTAGAACGGAAGTCTTCTAGCAGAAGGTAGCTCTGTGACAAACTTCCATGTAATGTCTAAAACTGCATGATAACTTCTATACTTTTTATTAAAAATATATGTTGCTTTTACTGTCTGATGTCTTCTTTCTGCTCCTGATGTTTGAATTTTCTGCATATGGCAGCACAAAGTGGCTCAGGGAAAAATTGCACTAAATTGGGATATCACAGCCTCATCGTGTCCTTGGTACCATAGAACTGTGCTGGAGAATTTGTTTAAAAACAAAGCTGTCAAACTGTTTAAAAAGCAATCAGTGAATTTAATATTTTTTTTTTTTGAGACAAGCTCGAAAGTGATGATTTTCTAAAAATCTGGCCCCTCGTATTGGATACCCAGAAGCACCAGTTACTTCTGACAATCAGAATCAAATGGATTGTACTAGCAAAATGGTGTTCAGAGAATATCTCACTAGTGGTAAAATGCATACCTGAGTTCTGCGTCAGTATGATGCATTAGTGGCAAGTTCATTCACAATATAAACCATCTGATTGCAAAATACTGTGTATTAACATTTCTAGAATAGGATCTTTTTTAATTTTGTGTGCAGCTTTTGTATGAAGGAGAAAAGAAATACATCAAGAATTTCTTTGAACACTTTTCTCTTCGTGTTCTCTTCTTGACAAGGATATCCCATGATCGTCCTTTTGTCATTCCATCACCATCTTGACAGTTTCTGAGCCACAGTGCACCTTTGCTCCTTTCATCACCCTGCTAACTTTGTGTTTTCCTTCAAGATACAGTGACTTATTTTTCCTCACACCCCCTCAAAGATCACACAAGCCAAAGTCTGTTTGGGATCAGTTTATTACATTTCTCAGCCACATTGCTGTAGATGAACACAGCTGATCTGTGTGTGACCATGTTCAGGATATGGGTTCTGACCATGCATCATCCATCATGTGCTCTTGCTGTTGAACTTGATATTCCCTGGTTAGACCACAGACATTAAATTACTCAAAGATAGCTCAGAGACAGTCCATAAGAGGTTATTTCATGAAGACCGCCAACAGATGGTAGAATCCTAAACTTGACCACTACACAGTTATAATAAAGATATATTTAGGGGGTATTTCAGGGATATTTCTTTTTATTCAAAGACTGTTGTGCTGAATTCCAGTTCTGGATTCTGACCTCTTACCCTGCAGTACATTAAGTTCTTCTCATGCTATCCTAATATGCTTTGGAGCTTGCTTTGGTCACCATGACACTTACTACTTCATAATTTTAATATTATTATAACCCTCAACCTAGTCTTCCTTACCTTTCATAACTGACCTACTTGATATACATATGTATTTATATAAACACATAAACATATTTTATTTCCAATAAATTAACATTTCCTTCCATAATATACAATTATGGCAATGACATTTCATTATTCTGTTGGTATTCTTTAATTTTATCCTAGTTTAATATAAGCACAGAATCTGTAATAAAATATAAACCAAAAACTACCCTGCCTCTCCCCAAAATGTCCTGAATTACTGTGCTAAAGTTTCAAATTCTCCTTCTCAGATTATAAATCCTCCTTCAGCACTAAAAAAGTAGCTTAAGTATAAAGACATATTTTTGCTATTTCAAGCCCTTATGCTGAACTCCTGCTGACTACCTCCTGGCCCTATGTATTTGGTGTATATTAAGGAAGAAGAAAAAAGAAACAAAGTACCTTTAAAATTCAGCTGCCCACCTTCCAGATAGTCTTTCAGTGAAAATGATACTTTGCTGTCTTATCTCTATTCCATACAGCTTTACATCCTGGATAACAGTCCCATATCAACCCACCACTTAGTATTGTTCTAATATTTTCTATGTGTTTGTCTTGAACTTAGAGGATAGTATATGATATTTTAATGCTATTAATGCCATTAATGTCTCTTAATATCATCCTGAAAAGATTTGAAAATGTATGTAATGAAACCTTTATCATTACTAATTAAAAAGGCCTGTCCTGAAATATCAATGCAAGCAGCTATCAGCAAATAAGGAAAATGCTTTAGAGTGAGATTATCATAGTATTCACACTATCCTATGCCAATGTCTGGGTTTCCTACTCTCAGATTTATTCTTCTGAGACTTCTGTTTGAAAAGAATTAGTTCAGTGTCCAACAGCAAAACTGGATAATGTCATCAAAAGTGGCAATGAACAAACTGCCTGAAGAGTACTATGGAAGTGCTGCACTCATACTTTTATTATTTGAAAGTTTCAAAAAAAAGTCAGCAAATTTAGTTACTTAACCTATTGATGTGCATTTGTCTTATGGACTCTGACTACCACCCTAATCACTATGTCATTGGAACAGAAACAAATTTTATTTACTAAAAATGTTATTAGTACATTATCTAAAGCAAATTTAAATTTTACTTTGGTACCTGGTCCTGAACCAGCTGGCTTCCATGAGATTTCACCATGCTGTTTAGCAAAAGTGGTGTTGTGACTCACAATCTGAATCTGTAGTTAGATCCTGGTCCAGACCTTGAGGTCTTTCATTGACTTCCATAGACTCTGAAATAGGCCGTTGATTGCATTAGTATTATGCTGAAATAGGCCGTTGATTGCATTAGTATTATGCTGTAACAACCAGAATTTTCCTGCTACCAGTACATTTTTCCTTCAGATTTACCTGTAGGTGGGGTGTTACTAAACAATATCACATTATAAAGAATAATTACATTATAACAAATCACTCTGAAGCCTAGCAAAGAAAAGAAAGACCACAGAGGAGCCCATAATCAGGTTTCTGACACAGTAGTAGATTCATTTCTTCCTCTTTCAACCCTCCATCAGCACCATAGCTGCCAGCTCTTTGTCACCAAAATGGTCACAGAGGGACATTTCCAGACACAGAAAATTCAGAACTCAAAATAAACTGGAGGTAAATTCCCAGTGCATCAATTGCCCCTTGCTCATCCTTTGGTAACTACTTGTCCTTCAGCACAAAGTTCCTGGAGATTGTCAGCACTAGCTATTGGAAATGGTCCCTGGTCCATATTAACTTCCAGACTGGAGCCTAGGACATGTTCAAGCTGGGTCTTGGGTAACATGATCTGAGTTGGACTGAAATGTTAGTTCTGTTTTCCTGGCAAATCCTTCAAGAGAAAGCAAGTGTTGATATGTCCCAAAGTGGAAGACTTCAACCTGGCACACAGAGATACTGCTTTACCCTGCTAAGTTAAGCCAGAATGCGTACTGCTTGGCTCTGCTGTAACCTGTTGACAAATTGATAGAAAAGAATAGTGTAAGTCTTAAGAGGAGGTATTCTTGCCTTGGGAACACCTTTTAGAAACAGAGACCAGCCTTGCCTCTGATCTGCTGAGTGACCATGGCCAAGTCACTTTGCTGCTATGTGCATCAGTTTTTTGCCTTTCAACTAAGTGTTGTAATGATGTCTGCAGCACCCCACTTAGAAAGTGCTTTAAGATTTATTTGTAAAAGTGCTACAGAGAAGGAATCTGTTATTCATCGACCTTATTTCATTGTTAAATAAATTAGACTACATCAAATTTACAGTTATGTTATTTTATTATCTCCCCAGTGCTAGAGAGGTCTATCAGAGCAGGGAATAAAACAATAATGTACTTTTAATATAACACAAGAACATGCACATGTTCATGCACAAAAAGATAGGAGGAAAAGGCAGAAGTCCTAAAACTGAGTTGACATGGATATGTAGCAAGATCTCGCTTCATGGGCTGTCACCCTGTGTTGAGAGCTGTGAAGAGATGAGGGACCAAGTGCAGGGCTTGTGCTCCACAGGTTCCTGGCAGCAGTTGGTTTCCAGGCTTTTCTGGCCCATGGGCAACTGTACAGAGGAATGAATATGCTGGAGGAAGCATCATATTTCACTCCCTGGCAGCCTCACTTAGACTATGTCCTTCCGCTGTCAACTAGAAATGGAGAGTCCAGTATGCAGTGTTATCCTTCAAGCCATGGGTTGCCAAAGACACTGGGAATGCTTTTTCATGGTACAGTTTCTATCTGTCTTGAATACCTACAAGATCTGCACCTTTCACAGGCTTCGATATTTTTATCTTCACTGTGTGGTAGCTACCACTATCCTCATATAAAGGGGTGGCGGAGAAGAGGGAGGCTCTAGACCCAGAGACTGTAAACAACATGTCCAAAGCCACAAAATAGGTGTGGCAGAATGAGATCTGAATGCAAGTCTCCTGAGGGAGAAGCAAGGGCATTAATCAGCAGCTTTCTTAACGTCACCCACCCTTCTTGTTGTTTGTTGAATTATCTTTTGCTTCCTTTCCGTTCCTGTTTTCACTTAAATTTTGAGTCTGCTTGGACCTTGCTCGTTTGTTTCTAGAAAGCTACTTTATTGTTAGGAAAGTTCTTAAGAGGCTTCACTGCACACTTTCCCCCACCCCTCCCAAATTCTGCATGGCTGTTTTGTCTCTCAGGTCTTTTGGGAGATGGGGTGCACTGGCTGGAAAAGGGACAAGGGCTGAGGCGGGGTGCTCGTGGGCACGCATGCAACTCTGCTTCAGGGAACACTCTGCTTCTCTGGCAGTTCCTTTGATGTTTGACAATATATTTTATTCAGGGAGTCACATTTCACCTCTAATATATTTAAGTTTTGTCTGTGGTTCAAGAATCACCATTAGAGTTGTTGCTTTTTCTGTGTTTTGGTCTTGGAGACCTAACAAATCTACAGCCAATAAAAACTCATTTTTTCTGTTGTATGCCCAAAAAATATCATCATGTAACTAACAAATATCATATTTTGGTTACAATATCAGATGGGCAGAGCTTGTTACCTCCCAGCAGATTAACCTTTGAATCTTTACCGATTCATTAACTGTGCACATCAGTCACCAGATTTCAGTAAAATTTATTGCAATTAAGCATTGCAGTGCTGTGGAGGCTGAATAGGATTCTCCGTTATCAGTACCATTAATGGCTTTCTGAACTGTTGCCAGTTCATTCACCCCACCCAGTTTTCAATAATAAAATAATTTTGACAGAGGGCCCATGTTTCAACATTTTTAATAAAAACAAAATAAAAAAACCATCAGTAACAGAGCAGTAAAGTTTTCCCTCTCTTTCCTCTTTGCCAAAACTAACAGAAAGGAAAAAGTCAGCCTGGCTTGACTCCAAGAAAGAAGGAAATTGAATGGTCTTAGTTCTTATTCTTTGACTAGTAGCATTGTGTACATAGAAGACTTGACTCTTGGGCTCATTTTGACGGATCTGAAACACAGATAAGAATGTAGAAGACTAGATTCTGTAATTTATAGCCAATGATTCTGTTTAAGATCTTTCAGTACCACATAACAAATCAACGTGATTTAGAAAATAACATGGTTTCTGCCATTGACATAAGCCATATGTGAACTGCTAAGCTACTATGTAAGCCACAGCTATAAATTTTAGTCAGCAGGAGGAGATTCTTTATGCTTTTCTGCTCAAAACTATTTAATCCATTATCAACATTTTGAATGAGTCCTTGCTAAATTGCAGTCTGGTAATGTGCTGGAATGTCTCTCTTACGCTAAGAGAAGATAGAAGGCTGTATTCCACTCAGTTTTCTATGTAACTCACTCACTTGAACGTTTTAAATGAGGTCAAAATTGTATCTTACAATCCTGTTAATATGCTGTAGTCATGTACTGATAATGGATTAAAACCTCACTGATTATATTGCATATGATCTGTCCAAATAATAATAATGAATGGTCAGCAATACAAAGCCTAGTCAGTAGAAGAGCTAAGTAGCTGTAACAGACTGAAACAGAAAATAAGTGGCCAGAGTCTTCCCTAAAAAGTTTGAGGTTTCAAATTCTGTCTGAACTTCTTTGTGAACTTCATGTTTTCTTGTGCTTCCCTTGCGCATCTGAGATTTCTGGCAATTTGATGACATAAAATGAAAGAGTAAACATTCATATAACAAAAGTATATAATGCCCACCTCTAAGGTAGGCTTCTTTGGGCCAGAAGAGTCCCAACTGACATGTCGGAGGCCAAATCTTCAAGTACATTAAGAGGCAAAATCCTGCACTTCCACACATGCTCATTTGCACATACAGGTGTTCAACCGACGTATGCAAACTTTACAGGAAAATGAGTTTTTTCTCTCACTGAGACCAGAGTATGAGGGAGCTCTGTGAGACTTCCCAGCAGAAGGAGACAGTGTGGAATGGGCTCCTTCTGCTCAACGTTGGACACTTACCTGGGTTGTTCTACTCAGTCTCTGTGGTTATTGATGAGAAACAAGTACTCTCAGAGAGTGATTCAGGTCTTAGTTTGATCGATTACTACATGGAAACACCTCCTGGGGCAAAGAATTTCCCTGCTGAAGCTGCCTCAGGTAACTGTCTTCTGTGGGGTGGGATAAATCTGTGCCTAGAAATCTCTGCACTGTTCCCCTAAAATGCAAGCATCTGAAACAGCGTGACTGTTTCAGGGGTGGGAAGGAGGGAATGGGATTTATCTCCCCTAACCATATCATCAAATGCTGTGGAATGGGTCTCTCCAGAGGGACATCCCTTATCGCTACTGGTTAGACACAATTGCAAGTAAATACTATCCAAGGCTTCAGAGCCCAATACTCAGTGGATCCACATCATTAAAATAGTGCTTGAGTGGGAAGTGGGTGGAATAATCAGTTTATTTGTCCCAGGGACACCGAGTTCCTGGGGCTGATTGTTCTCTACCTCCTGCGTCTTGGTGCACCTCTTCACTGCACTGTGTTTCCAAGCCAGAGAAAAATGAGGCACAATCCATTCCCCTTTCTGCCATGCCCTAGTTTCCTGAAGAAAAAAAAATCCAGGCACATGAGGTTGAGGGAGCTATGACACACTGCCTTGGTCTCCTGTCTGGATGAATGGTGCTCTCCAGCTCTGCCGTTTACAGGAAATTCGTACATTTTAAATGCAAAGTTGACTGCCTTATCAGGGTCATGTCTTGCTTCTAATGCAGAATTACCATAGCACCCTGTCTTGAAACAGGAGAGCCCAAGGGAATTATGGTACAAGCTAGCCCACGATTTCTTGAATCCTAGCTCAGCAGTCACTCAGCCTGGTTTCTACATCCCTGGTGTAGAAATCCAGCTGCATGCAGCTTTGAAAAGGTGATCTGCAAATCTCTTTGTGATGCGAATAAAATAAATAGCTAGCACAAACTCAGAGTGTTTCTGGTGTGTGCATTTATTTTGTTTATTAAAAAAATCGTGTGCTCTTTTAACAAAGCACAGTGTTTGGAAGCAGATCTGGTGAAAGGAAATGAGAACAGATTTCTGAAGGTGAAGGGATGCTAGGAGAGAACCTGTTATAACTCTTAAACAAACAATACCAGAGGTCAAACATTTCTTTCTCATCACTGGTCCATGAAATAGTTTTGGGAAATGTACTGATTGGGAAAGTATTTGGTCTGGCCCTGTAATAGTGTTACTGACCCTGGCCGTTAGCAGAATACTGGCTCTTACAGTGTGGATGTCACTTTGGCTATTAAAATATTAAAATAATATGAGCTATTGAGTGTTAATGCTGTGCAACTTCAATAGCTTGTGAAGATTAAAGGAAAATTAACATTTGTGTCACTTCCATGGGCTGGGCTTTCATGAGAAGCCATTCCAGTCACATGGCATCATCAACTCCTGGTTTTGTACACCCAAAAAAAAGGAGGAGAGAGATTTCAATAGATTAACTAAGTGAAGAAAATATCAGTCTCTCAAAGCAATTAATTTAGGAACATCTAATTCCCTGTGGAAAATCGCTTACACATTTAGGAAAAGATATCAGGAAGCTTAAAGATGCAAACAGGACTTTAGTGAGATTTTAAAAAGTGGCTAACCTTCCTAAGAGCTTCTGAAAAGCTCACTAAGTGCTTGTTCATATAGATCTAATTTCCATTAATTTCAGCAGAATTTAGGCACTGATCAGTTTGAGGTCTCAGTCACTACATAGTATTGCAATTACACCTGGAGGAAGAAGAAGAAGAAGGCCAACTGTACTCTGGGCTGCATCAGGAGAAGCAGGGCCAGCAGGTTGAGGGAGGTGATTCTGCTCCTCTGGTCTGGTGAGACCTCACATGGAGCACTGCATCTAGCTCTGGAGCCCTCAACACAAGAAGGACATGGAAGTGTTGGAGCAGGTCCAGAGGAGGGCTACAAAAATGATCTGAGGGCTGGAGCCCCTCTCCTATGAGGACAGGCTGAGAGAGTTGGGCTTGTTCAGCCTGGAGAAGAGAAGGCTGTGGGGAGACCTGATTACGGCCTTTCAGTACCTAAAGGGGGCCTATAGGAATGATGGGGAAAATCTTTTTAGTAGGGCCAGCTGTGTCAGGACAAGGGGTAATGGTTTTAAACTAAAACAGGGTAAGTTTCGACTAGATATAAGGAAGAAATTCTTTACAGTGAGGGTGGAAAAACACTGGAACAGGTTGCCCAGAGAAGTAGTGGAGGCCCCATCCCTGGAAGCATTCAAGGCCAGGTTGGATGGGGCTCTGAGCAACCTGATCTAGTTAGCGATGTTCCTGCTCACTGCAGGGGGGTTCTATTGATTCTATGATCCTATGAAGAAGAATAAAAAGAAAATTAAGGACAAAAATAAGTTTGTGCATTGGGGGGGTTTATGTATGAATTTTTACAGTACAACACAGAGCTAAAGAAAAGGAAAAATCTGATGTTGATACTTTGTTTTTCTAGTTTACCTTGATGTGTCCTTGGAGCTCAGAAAGAACACAGGTACTGCTTATGAAGACAGCAGTACTATAAACAGTATGTCAGCCTTGGCTGGGAAATCAGGGGACAGAGAATAAAAGTATTTCTTGTATTGTAAAACTGTTCAGTTTTTGTTAGAATCCAGAATAATACTGAAGGCAGCAATAACTTTAGTGATACCAAGGGTTTTAAAATAATAAAATCAGGCATTAGGTTTTTAAAGATTTTTTTTTTTATGCTAGTATAGCCTCCAAACATTCATGAAGCCATACTAGGTGCTTGTAGAGGAGTAAAAGTAAACAGGAGTTTGCTCTAGTACAACACTGTGCACAGATGAAATTGAAGAATGCTCTTCTTCCCCATTTTTCTGGTGTGTCTCTCTTCACCACAAAAGAAAAAAAATTACACCAAGCTTTCTAAATATATTTAAGCACTTTCTATACAATTAAATACCTGAGAGGATTTTCAAACTAGCTCAGCTGAAGTCAGCTATTTTTCAAAGTCCTGTTCAGCCCTGGATTCATCATACCTAACTTTAAGCTATTACCTGAGATATGTAACTCCAGCGCTCAATCTCTTTATATTTTCTTCACAGCCAACAAGCATAGTCAGACACCTACAACTAGACCATAGGAGAGCTCTCTCACTCTTGGGTGTTAGGGGTGCCTAAGGCAAAATAACTTAGATGCGTCAACCTCTGCCTAACAGAAAGGGAGGTGAATTGTGGTCTACACCTGCAAAAGAACCTCACCGCCTTTCAAAATATGGCCTTGGACCATATCTCTACATCAAGGTCTGAAAGAAGATGGTCTTTGTTTCATAGCAGGGACATGTTGTTAGGCAATGAACTCTGTTTAAAAAAAAAAAGATAAGGGATACACCGTCTCCTCAGTGCTACCCAACCAAGCTCCTCTCCTATGGCCAGCAAGAGTTAATTCTGACTTAAGCAAAAGCAGAGTTTTTACCTTTGTGAGTTGTAACTCCTACTGAACGTAATCAAAAAAGTGGTAGGACATAGGCAAAATTTCCCGTTTAAATCAGTAAAGGATATATGTTCTCTATAATAGTTCAGTAGATTGACTTAAAATATACCCTGCTGGAACCTGAATTGCAAATGCAGAACATCCTGCCCCCCGCCCTCCACCACCTGTAATAAGAGCCAAATATTCAAGCACAGACCAGCTCATATCTCAAAGCTCCAGGTCCTCCAAACTCCTTGAATCTTTGCTCTCTACATGGTATTTGCTATGAGTTTTGGTTCAGAGCAAAGCAGATAAATGGTTCCTCTTATTGAGTATTCCATGGTCTTTGTGTGATGTAACATCTGTCAGAAAGTTATAGATTGATGTTTCAGTTTTATGCAGTACTGTGGTCTTTGGCCTCAGAACTAAAACCAAAATAAATGTGAGCATTTTTGGACCTTTTGCTAAAACTACGCTATGCATTCCTTTAATCTTTCTTTCTAGAGACACTGTACAATAGTTTCCTTGTTTTAGACCTTCAGCATTGCTGACATTAATGCAATTATTTTTGACAAGTTGAAAATCTTCCTGTAATTGAGTTTCTATTTGACTTTAATGTTTGCCCCATTTGGAAGGCCCTGTTAACAGATTTCAAGCTGTGATAATAATATTTCCTTCCTCTATTATCAAACGTTCTAATCTGTTTTCTTTCCAGATCACCACTGCTCAAAACGGCCATGAGATATTTTTCAAAAGGGGGAAAAGGTCCTCTTTTCAAAAGCTTAGGGTTTGGGAATTTAAATTTTTTTTTTTTAACATATATCCAAATGACACAGTGAGTCTCAAATAAAACAAGTCAGCAAGACTGGAAGCACAAAGTTAGATTTTAACACAGCAATGTTTACTTAGCACCTTTCATAAAAGAGTACCATTTGTTAAAAGTAGCCTCTACAATTTCTGCATCATAAATTAACTGATATAGGCACAATGAAATATAGGTTTGCTGAAAGCATTTTTCTCAGCTGTAGGTGCTATAAAAGTCACATAACAGTTAAATTTAAAATAACTTTCCCCCCAAAGTTCTCTTCCTTGGAATATTTTCCTTTGCCTGTATGATGTTTCTTATTTCTACACTCAAGGATACATTAAAGAATGCAAAAAATTAAAGGCCTCAATCTTTACCAGTACAAATTTCCTGAACTGTCACTCACAGAAGTTATTGCCACAAACTTTCTCTTTTAAGGCACCCTGACAATGAAGTTATCGTTTTGGTTTCAACATGATTTTCCTTTTTTCCTGGCAGGGTTGCTTCAAGTCATTTACTCTGAATTATCCATGCCAGAGTATAACCATGTTACTCTAACAAATAGACTCTGGGGTCTTTGTGACTATCTGATAGTTTGAGTTTAAAAGAAAAAAATATCAACCAACTCTGACTGCAAACCTCTGCTTTTAGAAAGTGCAATTTGTGAAACAATGTGCAGGTATTAGAGGCAAAATTGTTTTTCCCTCTACTCACTATTCTGACTGATATTTAAGGCATAAAAGATAAAGCAAGGTTTTAATAGAAATCCCTGCCAAATCAGCCAAACAAAGGGCAGTTTCATAGAGAAAGATTGTTTCTAAGTACTGCCTACTCCAAACCCTTGTTCTTGGGCTACGTCAGCTGGTGGTCACCTAGACCAGCAGCTTTGGCAAGGACATATATTACCATTCAAGTAGCACCCAAGATATGCATACCGGCACTCATTTAAAGTATTAGTCAGATTTGTTATGCATTTTTAAGGGCGTATGGAAGTTGGAATCAGATGAGAGAGGCAGTAAGGTATGATCTCAGCTATTCTTTCATTGATGCAATTATTGGCAATTGCTCTGACGCCCCTTCTCTGCAAAATTCAAAAGCAAACCCTCTCATCAGCAATGTAGAAAACCTGAGACATAACTCTAAGGACATAATTATTATGTTCATAGTCTATGGGAAAATGGCCACGCTATGCTTAGCCCCTGTGTGTTTCCTTTGCCTTGTATACAAAATGTTTAATAGGAAGGGGAAAGATCCTCTTAGAAGAGGGCTGGCCCAGATTTCTGCCATGGATATATAGGAGCAGCAATGAAGAATATTAAAATCTAAGGCCGCAATAATCCTTGGGAATTGCTCTGAAGCTGCTTCTGGGGACTGTGCATAATCACTCCTCTTTCCCATCTTGCTGTTTCCTTTGGCTCCTCAACACACTGCCACCAGGCTGAAGCCGTACACCAGAGAGAACGGTTGCCTTTGCAAGAGTTACAGTCAATAGAAAAGCCACCAACTGTCCCCATGTTGAGGAGAAATGTAGCCATGAGACTTTTGATGAAAGGTGGAATTATAGTACATCACAAACTTCTCTAGCTAATGACAAAATAATAATGCACTGTGTTTCATTGCCATCTGGGTTTCATTAATAGATTATGTTACAGAACTTGTTTCCATTAACAAATAAAGAAATGCTTACTTGCTACATCTTGTCAAATAACATAAAAACAGATTTGCACATACATACACAAATAAATGACTCAAATTCAGTTTGGCATGATTCACGATCCTGCTTATCACCAGATACTCCATTTTGTGCTGGTATTCACGAAAATGCCCACCAACCTCCCCAGATTTCCAAGCATGTGCCAGAAACGCACTGTTACTCATTCTTTGTTCTTTTTCCCTCATTAAAGAGGGCAATTCTTCTGATGGGGGAGCAGGAAGCATGACCCATTCCATGCTGCGACTGGAGAGCTTGAGAACTTTCAGGTCTGAAACCTGAGCAGGGAAGTGAGAAGGTGCAAACCCGCACACAGCAAAATGAACCCTGTGTGACACAAGAATGTTGAGGTTCACACAGGGCTGGTACTGGTATTTTAAGGCTGTGATGAATGCAGGGCAAAAAACACACCTTGCAGTGTGGGTGTAAAAGATTTTGCTGTTGGTATTTTGTCCCACAAATCTACAGCTTATACCTTTGCTCTAATCAGTGTCTCAGTGTCACACATTGCAAAAACTTGTTGAAGCTTTCTTTACTATTGAACCCCAGAAATCTTAACTTATTTTTAAGCATTAAAGTATGTTTCTAAATATAATTTACATTGCCAGGAGGCTCTGTCACATAACCAGAAATGTGCAGAAAAAGATTTCACAGAATAAAAATGACTGGCAGAACTGATAGCCCCAAAGACAGCTATGTTCCCTCTTGCCTGCCTTTCCTATTAATGGAGTCATTCTCTGTATAATAGCACCAGATAAAAGGGAATCTGGCTTGAGTAAATAAGCATGCACATAAAGACTATCTGGGTGCAAAGTTTTCACACACCTACCGATTTCTGGGCTGTGTTGTTAATATATGCAGTAGGCTGCTGAAACGTTTACTATACTGCTCTTTGCAGCACGGCATTGTGAAGCAGTTAACACTTTTTCACATTATTGCTTTTTCTTTTTCTATTTACACATTTAACAATGCAGATTTCAGCTAATGAACTAGAATGGGCATTCTGTACATTATTTTTTTTAACCTGCTGTTACTATATAAATTGCCCCTCAATGTCATTAGCTTTCATTGGCACCTTCTAAAATACCCAGGCTTGAAATTTTTGTAATTTAGGATTCCCTGGAGAAGAGTTCGTCTCTGAAGAACATTTATTTTAGCATTAGGAAAGATGAAAGCTACAAAGTTATTACAAGGCCTTAGCAACAGGAAATATAACTTGTTGATTTTAAAAGACAGAACAGAAATCTGAAATACGAAAAACTGGGGAAATCTGTTTAATGCACGATCAAGCAAAACAGAGAGCAACTCATCAAGCAGACTGGTGAGCATATTTGGCCACCAAAAATGGCACAATATGGAAATGAGCTTGTCTGAACAAATTTTATGCTGTATTAGCTGGGTGCATGAATCATAACATTAATCTAAACAGTGCCAGTACTGCTAAATAATGCAGATATTTCTGCACATTCTGCTGCATTACATGTTATGCAACACTGCACTGGATATAGGTTATAGAGGTATTACACAGTTTTAATTTGTCCTACTCTCTATTCCCTTATTCTCCTGTAAGAGCATGCAAGACAATCTTGTCCACAGTTGCTTAAAGAGTTTTTTTTATTCCAATGCCCCCATACTGGACTAAGGGATTGACTGTACCCTCAGCAAGTTTGCAGATGACACTAAGCTGGGTGGAATTATTTATCTGCTTGAGGGTAGGAAGGCTCTACAGAGGGACCTGGACAGGCTGGATCAATGGGCAGAGGTCAATTGTATGAAGTTCAACAAGGCCAAGTGACGGGTCCTGCACTTTGGTCACAACAACCCCATACAGCGTTACAGGCTTGGGGAAGAGTGGCTGGAAAGGTGCTTGGCAGAGAGGAATCTGGGGGCACTGGTCAACAGCCAACTAAATATGAGCCAGCAGTGTGCCCAGGTGGCCAAGAAGGCCAACGGCATCCTGGCTTGCGTCAGAAATAGTGTGACCAGCAGGACCAGGGAAGCCATCCTTTCCCTGTACTGAGTACTCATGAGGCTGAGTACACCTCAAATGAATACACCTCAAATACTGCGTTCAGTTTTGGGCCTCTCACAAGAAGAACATTGAGGCACTGGACCGTGTCCAGAGAAGGGCAACGAAGCTGGTGAGGGGTCTAGAGCACAAGTCTTATGAGGAGCATCTGAGGGAACTGGGACTGTTTAGTCTGGAGAAGAGGAGTCTCAGGGGAGACCTTATTGCCTTCTCCCTGAAAGGAGGTTGTAGTGAGGTGGGTGTTGGTCTCTTCTTCCAAGTAACAAGTGATAGGATGAGAGGAAATGGCCTCAAGTTGCACCAGGGGAGGTTTAGGTTAAATATAAGGAAAAATTTCTTCACTGAAAGGGTTGTCAAGCATTGGAACGGGCTATCCAGGGAAGTGGTCGAGTCCCAATCCCTGGAGGTATTTAAAAGATGGGTAGATGAGGTGATTAGGGACATAGTTTAGTAGTGGACAGGTATGGCTGGACTCCATGATCTCAAAGGTCTTTTCCAACCTAATGATTCTATGATGCTATGATTCTATGATTCTATATTAGTTAACTAGTTTGTGATTTGAAAATTTGATTGCACATGAGGCAACACTGAATAATCAATAAGGTTACAACTAGCATATCATACACAAAACAAGATATCAAGTAACTTTATAAATGGAGTTTTTCTGTAGATGAGTGTGGTTTGCCATTTTTGCACATTTTATCCTGGGGTTCTTTGTTTTTTCTTTCTTGTCTTTTTGCATGATGGCATAGGTTTAACATTTGTGGTAAGGGATGGAACTGCTATTACTGAGTTTTGCCACAGTTTTGTGACTCATACCTACATGTGCTGCTTTCCCTTTATAAATAGATATTTCAGTCTCTGTCTTAATTGTGTCTCATCCTTTGTGAATTGATCTTGCTGAATATGCAGATTTATAAATATACTTGTGATAGCCTTAAATAAACTATTATGTTAGCTGTGCAAAAGGCAAACTTTTTTACACAGTTACATGCAAAAGCTCTTCAGATTCATATCAAGTACTTCGGATCTGATGATCTGATGTCATTTTGTCCTCCAGTAACAAGATGTCTTTTCTAAGGTACTTGCCTAGACTCCATCCCAGTGGAGAGGGATAGCCACATCTAGGAGGTGATCTATCTCACACAGATGTCTTAGGTTATGTCTAGGTTTCAGACTTAGCATATGTTGCTATGTCCATAGACAGCTTTTAAGGGTCCTGTGCCACTGTAGATGCTAGAAGGTTAGGAACGTACAAAATCAGTGGAGTCAGGATTTCACTCTTCATCATACCCATGTGATTACTTAACTAGAATGACTACTTGAGTTTTTAAATATTCTTTATTATCCTTCTCTGATTCTATCAGTGCAGTTGTCAGCAGCCTGATTTTCTACATGTCATCTAAGATAGATGAGCAAAACTCATCTCAGAAGAGAGGACGCCTCAGAAGAAATTATTCCATTTACTTCTTCCATGAAGCTCCCAAATGGAAGCAGTGACTGATTCATGAATGTAATTTGTGAACTGGTCCCCTCTCTCATCTTGGCTGGCTTGCTGGTGACCAGCTGTGCTCTCTACAAATACCAGTAATTTTTCCTCCATATTTTCACATCTTTTACATTTTTCTTCTAAAAACTTTTCTTTAAAAAATAAGGTTCCATCATATTTTATTTTATTTTATTTTGAATTACCCAAGTAGGAGAGACATACAAGATGCGGTTCCAGTTATGTCAGAAAGCCATGAATAAATTATTTGAGCTGCAGTGCTTCCTGACATGAAAACATGAAGCAACATGGAGATCAGACACTTATTCTCTCAGATTTTGTCTTTAATAGATGCATTGGCAGTTGTTTGGAAACACTAAATTAATCAGACCCAGGATCTGCCTGCCTAAATCCACATAACTGAGGCTCAGCTACTGATCCAGACTGCCTGCTCACCAGCACTATCTTATCACTGGTCTGAGAGTTTGCTAAGGACATTAAGTCAGGCATTACATACCTCATCCTGAAGGGTAAAAGGAAAATATAATACCCACCTTTTACAACACATTTTAGCGGTTAGGTTATTTACCTACAAGGTCTGAGATCTAGGCGGTAGCTCTCATCCAATTGCTCAGGCCTGAAAACATGGTTTCTGCATCCACCCAGGCTGGAGGGATAACACTCTCCATCTCTTCTGGTGAAGCTGTGGCCCAGTGCAGCAAGGAGAGACAGAGCCATAGGGCTGGGGGACAAACATACCAAAAGGAAAACCCCAGTAGCCCAGTGAACAGAGGATGAACTATTCCTGACTTACTGTCACTGTTGTTTTGTTTTGTTTTGCTTTCATCCCAGGACATTCTAATGTAAAATACATTAATATTTGAAAGACAAGGGCTTGTGAACTCTGGACTAGCTTCTCTCTAAAGTACTGTCCTCTCTAGTGCTGTCACCATGAGGATCAAGCTGTGTGTCTGCTGCTGGCTCATCTCTTGGTGTTCCCCGAGGCAATGGTATGCAAAGCTTTAACAGCAAAGGAAAACATTTAAGGATGGACAGAAGGAAGGGAGGAAGGGAGGAAGGGAGGAAGGGCCTTTTGGTGTTGAAAGCATCGGGGCTGAGTGAGAAAGGGAGGGAGGGAGGGAGGAAGGAATGAGAGGTAAAATTAACTACACAACTTCATACCCTTTTAATATATACATAAATTCAGTGTGCTATGCCTCTAAAACCTCTAATGCTTAGCATAAAAAAAAATCTGCTTTGTGAATGCTTCTCTACCAGCAAATTCTTTAGATTTGAGACAGATGATCAAGTGCAGCTAGGGAAATGGCCATTTTGTCTCTAGTTCTGTTGCCCATTTCAGAACTCTCTTTTCCATACTTTTACTATGTTGAACACCCATCTCCAGTTGCTAGATGGCAGAAGCCAGGCAAAGTTGAACACTGGTGAAATGAGTATGGCCCATGCTAGCTGACACAGGGATTTTCATAGAATCATAGAATCATAGAATCATTTAGGTTGGAAAAGACCTTTAAGATCATCAAATCCAACCATTAACCTAATGCTGCCATCCCACCATTAAACCATGTCCCTAAGCATCTTGTCTACCCGTCTTTTAAATACCTCCAGGGATGGGCACTCGACCACTTCCTTGGGCAGCCCGTTCCAACACTTAACAACCCTTTCAGTGAAAACAAACAAAAAAAATTTTGGTTTAGGACTTTGAGATGAGTCTGTCTGAAGTATCTTTAGGAGTCTCTGAGAAATGAAGTCTCCTATTAAATGCTAAATGTAAATGTGTTAAGTTTGGCTCTGTTTGTCTCTGGTGTGAGACATTTCATAACAACACAATTCTTTGCAACACAACCTGGATGTGTGCAATTCCAAGTGTGTTTCTCAAAGTATTAATGATAGTAGCACTATAATAAATGTCTATACTCTAAGAGTAGGCAGAAACGATACTCTGAAGACTTTCCTGCACTTTAGTCTGTACTTCTTTGTCTTAGTGCCCAGAAAATCAATGCAGCTATTTTGATTTATATACACTGTCTCTGACCTAAAATATTTTAAGTGTGGATGGGAATGACCTTGATCCTTGCAATTTATTATATACAGATTTATTAGACAGAAATTTAAGCAGGATTTCAAGTGTTGATTTCTATGGGTATGATAACTTCTAACTTCAAAAATCAAAAAAGGGAGGGGAGCTTTCAGCGTCAAGGTTCCCTCTTTGTTTGAGAGACCAAGCATGAATCAGAGAACTTTATCTCTTCTTTGTGTGTATGGGGAGACCAAGAACACAACTCATTTAGGGGGGTGATGGGGATGTCTCATGTCAGACAGTGGAATGCCCACCCACACACACTGTGAAATTATAACATTAAAGATTAATTTACATGAAAGGCATTTTAAATATGCAGTGTTTATACTGTATCTAGTCATCTCATCACATCACATTCATGACTACGGGTCCAAGCAGTGCTAAAGGGTTATTTTTAGCAAGCAGCTGACAATGACTCATGAACTCGGAGGGAATTCCAGCAGTGGAGCACAAAGGAGGACATTGCTAATCTTCATGTGTTCCCACAGATAAACTCAACATCTTGCACAGTGATAGACTGCATACAAGGATGCCTCATACCCGGGTGCTGAGGTGGTTTTCCTGCAAAACAAAGACTGGTTAAAACACTATGCAGAACCTTAAAAATCAAAGGCCTCTGGCTTTGTAAGTCCACTTTTCAGCCTGATTTTGAAGTTTTCATTTTCAATGCCAGACAGGTTCAAAAAGAATGTCTGTTTTTATTTCAGCTGGACTAATCCATACATAACATCCTTTCCCACTATTTACTAGACTGCAGCTATCAAATGAAGATATGATGTCTGTGTTTGGGTTAGTTGGTTTAAATTCTAATGACCATGATGTAATCACTATAATCAAGCAAAGCTTGTCTGTCTTTGGATTTGGGTCTCTTTGCCATAGGCCCAATGTTTGTAGCTTTGTCATTAAACTAACCACAACGCTGCCTAATTTTCAATTAGCAGTGAGCTTACTATACAAAGTTGTGTAGCCCTAATTTAAAGCTTGCTTCACAAGGTTCTTTGTTCTTTTTTAACAGTTTACTAATATTTAGATAAGCAACCTCAATTTGCAGTAGATGCTGTTAGATTGAACTTTCCCTGGGTTTTTTTGGCGATCATCATGAGATTTTTTCCCAAAAGCGCTCATTAACTCTCTTCACAACCAGTGCAGGCAAGATTTTTGGGTAGGGTTACTCAGGAAGAGCTTAATTTGAATCAGTGATGAAAATATCTAAGAAAAAATAAATGAAATTAAGCTCTTTTAATGCCCCAGTTACTCTGTGTATTTACCTGTGTTTAGGGAAAATATTAGATTGCATATATCATGCTTGTATTAGGAGAAAATATGGGAACTCTGGATAAATTGTAACTCTGCAGTTCTGACGGGAAGAGAAAGAAACAGGATTCAGACTATTGCTTTGTTTAGCTTCATTTGCCTTCATCTCCTCTCTGTCTGAAAGTTTGGTTCCTTACCTTTGAAAGTAAAATGTCTGTGATTTTTACATCATTTTTGTGTAGTTGGTAAAATTGGGGGGGGAAAAAAAGCTCATTTAACACAACTTTTACATCATTCCCTGCAAATTTCACTGGGTTTTAGTGAAAAAAACCAAACTGATCAGAGAAAAGTGACACAAATGTTCAATGCATGAAGACTTAATCTAAGAAAATATTAACAACTAAATGCATGTGGTTTAACAGAACTGCACTCACAAGAAGAGCTTAAAAATAACTAAAGAAGAAAAGACTGAGGAAGGAAAATGTCCCATCTGCAATGCACATAGACTCAATAAGCACTAATTAGGTAGGACTAAGATATGAGTAGGGTCACCATTAGTGTAAGGCTGGGCCAAGGTATGTTGAACTGAAGTGTAAAGAGCTTTTCTTGTTGCACCTGCTATGGCAAAACAGCCTTCTCTAAGCTTTCTTTTCTGATTTTGAGAATACTTAAACTCCAAGGCCCATACTGCAGAACCAAATAAAGTCTTTGCACAGACAGGCAGGCACTTACCCAGCTCTGCATACGCAGTGATGGAAAAGGGCAGAAGAAACTAAACTAAACTGAAAGGAATAAAAAAGCAGAAGGCACTTGCCTGGAGTCGGGTTCTGCCCATTAATACAGAGCAGCCATGACTCACTGGGCACTTCTGAACTGCAACTCCCAACGAACGGAGGTTCTGTAATGTCCCCAAGGGCCATACTGAACTTGTCACTGACTTCTCTATTTCCAGGCCCAGAGCACGGTGTGAAGCTACCAGCCAGCCAGCCAACAAAGAAAGCCTGCCTTCCAGATTTCCCCATGCCCAGATCACACTGAAAATGCCAGCCCAGCCAGCAGTAAATCCCTCATTCCTGGTCCTCCCATCTGGAAAGCAGTGAGCATAGATGCTTTGCAGGCCAGCCAAATTTGAAGCGGCTGCTCTAGCTGAAAAAAAAAACTTTCCAAGCTGTCCAAACCCTTCTGAAATCATGAGGCTAACTTCTCTGACTATCTTAATCCTGATTTTCTAGAGTTTCCAGAGATCCGGGGGATGATCACAGATATTTATGATCTCCCCCGTGTAATGCAGGAGCAGAGCTGGCTGCACACCAGCTAACTCCTCTCAGTTTAAGTGTTGCTTCCCACATACTGGGTTATGTTAAATTTTGTCCCGCTGGCACATTCCCAAAACCTCTTACCCCATGGCATGTGCCAATGTTTTATTTCTTACCTCCTGTCATGCCCTTTTTGCTGGGCCACTTTGGAACTGATCACACCTCAATTTAGCCACCTAAAAGTTAGCTGTCAAATCAGATGATCTCTCAGGTCACCCCTATAATCTTTTAGAGTAAGTAGACACATAAGAATGGGGATTTATCCCACCCGTCTTCAAACACCTTTCTTAAAATGGGACAAAGTGTTCTCAGGAGGTGCTTATTACTCTCCATCAGCTATCAGAGAAGCCTGGATGACTAATTTAGACTAGCCGCCAAAATTTTAAGGAACAAAATTAGAAGATAAGGATCCAACTCTGATCAAGGGTTGAGGAGCAAACAGCAAAGCAGCTGAAACTCTGTGTACTCTGTCATGTAACCAAACAAACAGATCGACCAGCTGACAACTTCTGGCCCCAAAAGCTGCCAATTGGTTGTTGTCGCAGTTTTAGAGAAAGACAAATAATGCACAGTGGCTAAGTGCCTGAAACAAGAGTAATAGGCAGCAAGAGTAATGGAAAGGAGTGGGAATTTGTGATGCTTACCATGAGGATGGTAGCAACCGGAAGAGTTACTACTTGACTGAGTTTGGAGGTTCGGGAAGTACTGGAAGCATTAGCAGACTGCTTCTGTGCCATGTAAATCTTCAGAACCTGAGCCATTCTTCAGGTTACATGCCTGAAATGTAACCTCTGACATTTTGCAGATAAGGATATCTTTAAGAAATAATTTCATGTTTTGCAAAATACGTATATGTATACATCTATTTCAATGTATAAAAGACACATAACTATTTGCAGCATATCAGTCTCTTTTAAAATTTAGTTTCCTGATTACCTACCAATCTACCTGTCCTAAGAGAGTATGATAGCTTGGTTGCACCACCTCTGAGGACATAGGTATGCCCCTTTTGGAACAGAGCAGTGTTTGGCACAATCCCAAGCTCAAGTAACCAGTCCTGGTCACCTCCCAGGGAGGCAGGAAGGATCTCGCTCTAGGCAGGTATGGAACCACTGGCCCATAAAGGATGATGAGGTGTTTTTCATTTCTTACCTTAACACCTGTTAATTAGAGCTAAACTTATCTCTGCTGCAGTCTCACCGGTTTCCCTCTGCCAGCCCTCATGAGACATGACCTCTTGCTGCTGCCGCAGCTTCTAGAGATTCATGAATGTTTTTATTCTTCCAGCTCCATGAGTCCGAGTGCTAACCTGAGTAGCCTTCCAAGAAAATTAAATAATTTAATGGGAATGATGTAATGCTGTGTAAGTGTGTTCAGGCTCTTACATGCCAGTGTCCTGCAAAAGCCTTTCCTCCCAAAGAATAAATTATAGATGATGAAGTCTGCTGCAAACCACCCACTCACACTCAGTCTTTCTCTCCTCCCCCACAGCTACTTGTCAACAAAATGGATCAGAAAATAGCCCGTGTTTTCATTGCTTCAGTCAACAACAGTGTCTGCGTTACTACTATGCATTTGAAAAGTAGACGACATTGCAAGTAGAAAAACACAGAACTTCTAAGGCCAAATATTTGTACATTGCTTTAGGGTTATTTTTACCTATAAAATGGCATGCTAAATGTGGTTTACTTAACATGTTTTACTCAAACTTCATTCACCTATAGACATCTGTGTTATATGGCACAGTATAATTGTAAGCAAAATCAAGATGAGGAAGTGGAACATACTCATTCATGCTAAGTCTTTTTTTTTTTTTTAGAAGAAGCAAGGAAATACTTACAATTTTTCTCAGTATTAGAGCCAACAGTTTAAAAAAACCCAAAACATACAGATGTTGAAACAAAAACTGTGATGTTTATGAAGAATAGTAACTATTGAAATAAGGTAAAAATAGAAGAAAGCAATGTTTAAAACTTTTGCTGGTTCTTATTTTAGAAGATGACTACACAAAGCAAACCTAAAGAGTGGGATAGGATTTCACATTTTATTGGCATTTGGGGAAACTTTATACTCTGTCTCTGGAAAATCAGAAAGGGAAGTGGTTGCAAGGAATCCACATAATAATGTATGGGAAAGCTAGCTAAAATTTACAAGGGAGTGGACGGTGCTGGTAAATCAAAAGGTTGCCAGATCACATGGTTCACAATTAATAGTAGTGGGGTGTTCCACCAGCAAGCAGTTTCTCCATTTTCTTTTCCTTTATTACCATTTTATTCCCACTAAGCCACTAAATTATTTTTCTTAACTATTGGTGCAAAATACATGTTATTAGTAAAAACATATCAGGTATATAATGAGAAGCAAATAAGCCTACTGCAGTTTCATAAAAAGCCAAAAAAGTTCCAAACTGTAGCGTGTTTTGTTTTGTTTTTTTCTTGCTGAGAAATAAGATTTTATGGCCAAATGTTATGAGAACCAAGCATTCACAAGAACCAGAGTTTCAATGCTCAGTTTTGAGTCTCATTTTTAGCTATATAATACAATCTCGCAGTCTGTGCTCTTGACTTCGTGCCCATTCTCCAGCTATAGTCCCAGAAAAGGATGTTTAGGGACAACTACTGACAAGATCTAACTAAAATTTGGAAATATTTTTGGTTGCATTCCATAACACCAAATATCACAAATGTCACC
The DNA here is from genome assembly GCF_000687185.1 of Egretta garzetta. NCBI lineage: Eukaryota > Metazoa > Chordata > Aves > Pelecaniformes > Ardeidae > Egretta > Egretta garzetta. Next base: position 8,973,234 of record NW_009259683.1, read on the forward strand.
CTTGTGTCCCACAACATGGTTCTTGAGGAACTGACCTAATCAGTATCATTAAACAAAACACACTGCCTTATAAAATGAAAAGGAATGCCAGCTGCCTATGTGATCCAAGTTCCCCAAATGGTTTTGTCCAAAACCAAAACTATTTTTATGGATTAATTCTGTCTTGCATTTATTTATAGTATCAATATCCAAAGGATTTTTTAAGCAGAGAACCAGGTAAAGAGCACTTTTCAAAGATTGCTCTGGAGTACAGGAGGAGGAAACACTCAGAAGAAATTGGGTATCCCAGGAATCATCCTTAGAAACAGGCATCCTCCCCACAATTGGAATTTGTCTGTCAAGGGACTCAGTTTTACATGGTTCAGTGTCTTCTTATTGGCCACAGCTAGTGCACGTTTATGGCTCCTTTGCCTTAATTTTAAGTAAACTGATGCTTTGCTAAATCCTAAATCTAATGCTCATACTGTATCACTGCAACCTCTTCTTGTTTGCTTGAAACTTAACCCTAACCTTAACCTTATCCTCAGCAGAGTAACCTCAGCCAGTATCAGTTCTAAACCTAGACAGAGGGTCCCAAGGTAATCAGGCAGAAATCTAGTCCGCCATCATGTTCCAGACCCAGCCTCAGTCATTGGACATTGCCAGTGAAAACATTATCCTTACTCCAAACTTAATCTTGACAATTTTGCACACCTCTGTGCATTAAACTGCAAAGGTGGATCCCACAAATCTAATTTAAGAATCAAATTCAAAAGTAATTAATTCTTTCAAGGTCAGGGACCTGTAACACACAGTCTATCATAAGTCCCAGGCACCTTAGTCCAGCACAGAGTTGCTTCCCGGTTCCAGACCAAAACTGAAGCAGCTTCTCCCTGCCAGAACCATTATCAACCTTTTTCCATTGGTGTCTCTTTACCTGAGCTACAACTTTGACCTCAGTCTTGACTGTGGCCACATCTCTTAGCTCAAGGGCTGTAGGCAAGTCTAACCAAGTGACTGCTGACAAGACTAGACCAAAAATTTTTAATCTCCCTCCCTAGCCCCATCTCCCCTACCATCTCCAGTGGTATTTTTACACCTGTTTCTCTTCCAACAGTTGTTAAACCTGGCAGTATGACTCCACAAACTCTCTGGGTCCATGGCCCCACCTGCTCAGTCCTAATATTGGTGTTAACCAATGTAGACTGACAGCTTCAAACCTAACTCAAACAAGTTAATGCCTGCCAGTAGGGTCACCAAACTCAGATTTTGCTGGGTAATTTAGACCTAAGGTTTTGAATTAAATTATAGTCATGCTGACTGCTCTTGACCTTACATATATTACATACACAGCTAAAGTTGGCAGGAATGTACGGAGCTCATGTGAAGGCTTGGTTTGGGCTTACACATGGATCAGTGAGGTATCTTGCTTCATAGGGAGCTGCCAGATCGATTTTGAGACTAGCACTGGAAAGAAACAAGGAACTAAGTTTTGATCTGACAGGACTGAGGAGAGACTAAAATCTGCAGTTTGGTCTAATTTTCTGGTTTTAGCCAGAAAGTCTGATCAACTAAATTTCTGTCCATTTGACATCTGAACTGGCGCTCGTAACCCACCTGCATAGGTACATGTCTGAGAAGTCCAGAATTGCCTTGGGGTAGAGTAGGTTAAGGATTAAGCTATAGACCACATTAAGGGATATGGCGTTTGTCTTTGTAAGAATACTTCTTGGCACGCTGGGGAAACATTTAGTGAGGGCAAGCAGATTTCTCAGAGAGATAGCTGCAGAGACAGAAGGAACCTGTGTTCATTACTTCTTTTTGAGCCTTTCAAAACTTCCTCCAAGACAAGATAAGCTCTTAATCTTATCTCTCCAGGCAGATGTGATGCCAACTTTAATTCACCAAAGCTTAAGAGATAAAACTGGAACACCTCGTACTTCTCCTGAGAAATACATCTCACTTGTCTGCAGTGGGAGCAACAGTGGGAACATTCATTGAAAACAAGTGCAAGAAAAGGAAGCCCAAATTCAGAAGCTCTTCAGAAACCAAAGGAAACCAAATGTAGCCTTTCATTCCTAGGCTAGCCAGAAGTAGGCTTTTTCTAAGTGAATATTTTTTGTGTTTGCATCATCGCTTCTTCCGTAATAGGCTTTTGATTGATAGATGATTGCGGGAATATCCAAGAATATGACTGCTAACACACAGTTTTGTAATAGCAGGCTGCAATCAGAACCTAAGCTCAGCTTGAGTCATTGTTGTTTATGAATGTAAGCCAGAAGCGCTGGAATCCTTATTTAAGAAGAACTGAAGATTTTGTGGCATCCTTCTGGCAACAATAGCACATCAGAGGTATCTCTTCAAGACCATGTTGGCAAACATGTTGCAACATTTGCGGTAGCCACTTGACAATGGAAAACCTTAGGGTGAATTTTCAGCTCATAAATAAAACAAGAAGGGCTCATGCTTACATGATCATGGCTGTTGAACCTGGCCATCTGTATAATGTTCCCACTTGCAATGACATTCCTTAAGATGAGCAGTCCATCATTATAAAGCAAACACATAATTATGGTTACAGATTTGTTTTGACAATATTTCCAACATTACTGCAACCTGTTCCAGAATGTCTTTATATCAGCTGATCTCAGGCATTTCACAAGTGACATGTTTTCTAAACACATTCAGCGGCTACCTTATCTCAGAAATAAGGGTGGTCCAGTGTCATTTACCAGAATTACTAGAAATTGATTTAAAACTGATTTTGTTATACACTAGCAGCAGTGTTAGTGGCTGACTTCCAATGGACGGAAGATTTCCAGTCTCAGTCATTTTGTGAATACAGACAAATCTGTGAAAGGCTTTAATACGCTAATGCTGTCATTCAGAATTGTTCAGTGTACTCAATTCACTACTTGAATCACTAGAAACAGAACATGGATAATTAAATTCAATATATAAAGAAACATAGCTTTTGAAGTGCAATGTTTTGTTGCCTTGTAGGAATAGGAATAAAACCTTTAAATTGCTCTGAGGGAAAAATTCTCATTCCCCATAAAACATAATACATAGTTCGGTTCTGGAATGGGAAAATGCATTTTAAAATGTTATGAAGACCTTTATAAATTTGTATGACATCATATGAATTCTTTATAATGACTTACGGTAATTAAGACATATTTCAGTAGAAAAACAGCTCCAAGTACGTTTTTAGAGATGCTAACATATTTGCAAAGTATTTTTTCTCCAGTGTAAGTGACATGTAGACAGTATTTGACAATGTGTTATGGTTTAAAGATCTTGTTGGTACTTGCTAAAGGTGAGTCAGTCCTGATTTTATTACCCATGAAGCCATTCCAGACTCACGCAGCCATTCCAAACTCTATCCCTTAGATTAATAATATTTAACTTCCATGTATTAGGATATGTATTTGCTATGCTATTTTCTCATTGGTAATGTCTTGCTCTTTTCATTACATGTATGCACACCTATGTACAAGAAAGCTGCGCCTGGGAGATATGTGTATTTTATATAAATTTGTACATGTCTCTGTACTCCCTTTCTTATATCTGAATATGTGTGTATTTAACACTCTGGGTTTCTTTTTTAAAGTTAGCTTTTAATATCAAAAACTGCAGTCCTAGGACATTAAATATTTAAGACAGTCTAGAAGACCAGTGCTTGAAGATAATGCACATGAATTCAGGCTAGATAATTTAAAAGTCAGTGTGGTAGCCATTAGTAAATATTGGCTTTTTTATAGTAATCAGAAATGTGTCTGTTTTATTTTTAGTTGTGTCTGTTGTAATCTTACAGCTTCCATTCATGAACTTCTAGATTGTAACACTTCAGGTCATTTCTTTATCACACAGTAGGCCTCCAAATTTATTTCCTGACATAAATTTCTTGGTGTATTCTTATTATTTTTTAATTAAGTAGCCTTAGCAGTCATCAAAGCTTTGGACAACAGTCCAGGGAGTGTGAAATTCCAAATCTAAGCCCCTCCCGGGTGGAACCAGGAACTGTTTGCCAATTGTAATGGCATTTTTCATAATGGGGGATCATTTTTTTTCCAGCAGGAACTGAAGCTGCCAGCTCTGTTTAGATCTGATTGTAGCTTACAGCTAGTGATGTGGTTGTATCAACTTGCCAAGTCATCACTTGACCTTCTGTCCTTTTCCAAGGCAAATTCCAGCTTTTATTGTTAACAAGCTACTCTCCTTTAATTAAAGATGGCCTTGCAGGCAGCCTTTATGAAAGAAAGGGTTATCCATTTGACTGGCTGAAGTTTCTGCTAGTAAAATATATTTACTTATTGGCATCTTTCCTGAGGAGACTCACACTACTATTAAACTGATATAAGCCGTGCTGCTAGGAATGTTATTGTTGAGAAAACACCACAATTTTAAATATCACATAGGTTGAACACTATTTTGTTCAAATTAGGCAACATTGAATACTGGCCACCAGGGGTTTTTTTACGCTAAGTCTTTCAACTAGTCAAGCCATCAGAAGCAGTGATCTGGGATATGTCAAGGTCCTGGAATGGATCTTCACCTCCACACAAGTAGAAATTTACTTATTAACCTATTGCATACTCCTTTGCAAAATCCATTATTTAAAAATCATCTCAACAGATTACATCTATCATGAACTGGTGAGTAAGCCTATGACTAGTGCATTAAAATCTGTCATTCAGATCATGCCATCTGGGAAGGCATGGGCCCTTCTAATAGAAAAAAAATAAGGTATTTTAAGGGCATTTAATTTTAAGTAATCTAATTTAAAACTCAAGACATGTTAAGACATTACAGGTCTCTTTAAAGTACAAAATAATATTGTTTTCATGCAGCATCTCCTGAGACAGACCTATCCCTTCCATATCTTTGCTGAAGTGTGGTAGTTTAACCCCAGCCAGCAGCCCAGCACCACACAGCTGCTTGCTCACTCCCTCAATGGTGGGACGGGGGAGAGAATCAGAAAGGTAAAAGTGAGAAATCTCGTGGGTTGAGATAAAGACAGTTTAACAGGTAAAGCAAAAGCCGCGCATGCAAGCAAAGCAAACCAAGGAATTCATTCACCACTTCCCATGGGCAGGCAGGTGTTCAGCCATCCCCAGGAGAGCAGGGCTCCATCACATGTAACAGTTCCTTGGGAAGACAAATGCCATCACTCCGAACGTCCCCCCCTTCCTTCTTCTTCCCCCAGCTTATATACTGAGCATGACATCCTATGGTCTGGAATAGCCCTTTGGTCAGTTTGGGTCAGCTGTCCTGGCTGTGCCCCCTCCCAGCTTCTTGAGCTCCTGGAAGAGCTGAGAGCTGAGAAGTCTTTGGCCAGTGTAAGCACCACCCAGCAACAACTAAACCATCAGTGTGTTATCAGTATTCTTCTAGTACTAAATCCAAAACACAGCACTATACCAGCTACTAGGAAGAAAATTAACTCTTTCCCAGCTGAAACCAGGACATGAAGCCATTTGCGAGTTTATTGTTTGACACACAGGAAGACAGTCAAGGGTTTCAGTCATAATATGTCTTCAGTCATGTCACCTGAGCTTATTGCTTCAGTTACTAAAGCTGGAAACTATATAGTTATTATTTTGTACTTATCTCAGGAGAGCTTTATAAGGATTAATTTACTGTCTGTTGAGTTTTAATAACATACAATCCCTTTATCATTTCACCTAAGTGGCCGATTCTTTGTTATTGTTGCTATTACAGAGTTGGCCCTTTATCAGCTGCTTTGATGATGCTCTTGCTTCTGCATGCTCTGAATGATCTAGCTTTCCATGCTCATTGAAACGTTATAAGGGGTTATATACTAAATACAGACACAAGTCTTCTCTACAGCAAGACCATATAAAGAACTTCCTATTTTCACCTTCTCTTGGCCATTTACTCCATTTCCTTTTGACAGTTTGCTATTCCTGCACACCTATGCAAATGTTTTTATATGTACATAGTAAACTGGATCAGCTTATACTCCTGCTTTTTTAAACCCAGGTCATTTCCCCGATTCACCTTACAGTGCAGCCTCACAAGCCAATGAATTAGCAGAGGGTCAAATGGGCAGCAAACCAAGTGGTGGGAGGAGGGTGTGAGAAAGGATCAGAGAGGAAACCTCTTCACCTGCAAGAGAAAATGCTAGTAGAGCTAAATCACAAGATTTAAAACTTTCCTTGTCAATCTGCAGGGGGGATGTTGTAATAGGATAACTCTTTGTACCTAGCTTGGTATGTATATAACTTTGAGGGTGACAGAGCACTGGAACAGGCTGCCCAGGGGGGTTGTGGAATCTCCTTCTTTGGAGATATTCAAAACCTGCTTGGACGATGTCCTGTGCAACCTGCTCTAGGTGAAGCTGCTTTAGCAGGGGGGTTGGAAAGGATGATCACCCAAGGTCCCTTCCAACACTTGCCATTCATTGATTCTGTATGCTTTGCACTCATGCATGTGCTTGCACTCATGTATTTAAATACATGTTTTAGAGATAAATCGTCACAAAATATCTGAAGAACATCAGCATTTCAAAAGTATCTTTAAAAGTCAAGGTGTTAGATGACATCAGGCAACAGTCCTGAGTAGGCAGGAAATTTGTTAAGGACTGATTTCTGAGGTACCATATTAGTAATTTGCAGACCTTACCTGCAGGGTAGGACCTCAGATCAAACTCAGAAGGGAACCCAGCAAGACATGAGTAAAAGGTAAGCTCTCCCTCAGAGTGGTGTCCTATGCAGGAGAGGGAAAAACATCAAGGCAGGAGTCTTGCTCAAAGTTTGGATCCCAGATTATGGCTGACAGCCTAAGAATTTCCTAAACGAATGAAAATGAGTGTTTCCTTGGAGCTTATGAACGGGTGTGGCTCAAATTTGGCTATTCAAGTATTCGTTTCAGAATATAAGAACAATGTTTACACTTTGCAGCTTATAATATTTTTTTCCCTTCTTACTTCCATATAACAGCGATCTAGTCATTTGACGACACCTAACAGACTTTCCCATACTTTTCTTCAGGGCTGTCATCTTCCTTTTGTAGGATCCAAAATCCTCAAACTGGTTGAAGCTACTGAGGTTTTTTGAATGCTCCTTTCCTAAGCTGTCAGGGCTATTGTGTGACAGGCTGGTCTGAAATGAAAAAAATGAGGACAGGTCCTGGATCCAAATGCACATAAATGGGAGTTTCCTCAGAACGGGAAGCCACCTAGCTATTCTGATCCTGCCTGTTATGTCTTCCCTTTCATATTATTTTTTATTCACTGTACCAGCTGAAGGTCATCCAAGGTGAGAAGTATCGAATGTGCAAATTTGGAAGTTTGTTGGATTATTGAAGGCAAGTTGCAGAATAGGACACATCCCATTGAAAGTTACAGTGAAGACAGTGAGAAAATATATACCACAAACGCCACCTATTAATCAAGAGAAAATGTGTGAATGTTTTAAGGGACAGATGGGAAGGAGTATAAATGAGAAAAGGAAACAGTGAGGCAGTTGCAAAGTGGCGTAGCTGAGGTTCAGTGAATACTCCTGGCCAAAACAGATGGCAGAGCAGAAATTTCTGAAGGGTCCTGTAGCATGTCGTATTCTTCTGACTAGGACATTATCAGAAGCATGACATAACATAATGCTGTCCTGTGTAGTCCTGGGGAGGAACAGGGGCTTAGTACCCTTACAACACTGCTTCACAGTGTTCCATTACAAGAAAGAGTGGAAATTCATTAAAACACATGGTGGTCCAAAATGTGCACAGAAGGCAGTCACAGAAGGAGTTACTTTTATTAGGAGTAAAATTTTCTGTGTAATATAATATTTCCCAGCCTCACTACCAAAAGAGCAAGAAGAATCTAAATGGAAAATGTAACTGCATTCAGTGTGCCACATTTGTGTGCACATGCACACACACTCACTCATTATGTACACAGAAAATGGGGAAAGAGGTTAACACATGGGAAATATGCTATATAAAAACTTATTAGCAAGGGCTACTCAACATCTGTGGAAAAGTTGACAAATTCTGTAATAATGGTTCTATTTTATTAAAAGATTGTTGGTTTGTTGTTTTTGTTGTTTTTTTTTAAATTTGCAAGCAGCTCCTTGGGATTATTTAATAGCATAAAGGAGCCATTGCATTGGAGAATATAAATATTTCAAAACAGGGGCCATAATGGCAGATAAAGGCTATAAAGGGTTACATCCTGGTGCTACTCATTTTAGTATGCACATTCTCACTGGCTTCACAGCCACAGCAGTTCTTACCACAGAGACATCCATTCCTCACACTGAATCAGTGAGTCCCTATCCCTCTCTGGTTTTACTTCCATGATGACAAAATTGGCTCAGGAGCATCAGGTTATGGGACTACACTCATGGCAACCTCCATACTCTTCCCTGCTGTTTCCTACAGTATTTCCTCTGCAGCGTCATTTAAAATGTAGGTTTCTGATTGCTCATCACAACACATTTTTACCATTTCTGTATCAATTTCCTAAGTTCAGCAGCTGTATCATTCCACCAGAAATTCTCTGAGCTCTGGAAGTAACTTGTTTGGTTTTTTAATTAATAATGTTTTTATTACATTCAAATCATTTGGATGGAAAGGTGATGGTGGAATTTGTGATAATCAATGCTTATAAGGAAGCGGAAGAGACTGTTAATCATGTATTTCAGTACATGTTTGCTTAGTTCTATCTTTTTGTTTTACAAGTGAGTAGTATGTATGGTGGCAATCAAAAATCCTGCATAGTCAGATTGCTTGGCATTCATCTGCTTTCTAATAGAACCCACAACCTCAAAGGCAAATAATTACCCTGAGCAGCAAACCACATAGTTTTAATGCAACTCTGGCACTGCTGGAAAGCAAATTTGGTAGCGAACTGATTTATTGTTTCATAAAGTCCCAGAAGATTCCCAGGTATATGTGTGCTTCATTATTCATAGAACTTTTTCTTTGACAGATTTGAATGGTAATGCAGTTTTCTGTAGGTTCAGGGTTGCTTTTGAGTTCATGTTTGCAAATCTGCAGTCTGGCCTTTGTTAGTAGATTTATGATAAGCTTTATGTCCAGCATAAGTATAATATTCAGTATGCACATTTTTATATACTAATGACTGTACTATTTTAGCAGATAGGTTTTCTTTAGATTTTATCTCTCATTCACCCACGTACCCCATAATGCTCTACTTTCCACCAAAAACATATTTAATGTTTCATTGAGATACCTCTATGCGTTGAAATCTTTGTTACACGGGAGAGTTTCAGGCCAGTCATTAGTTAAAGCCCTGCAGAAATATTGGCTGGGTGTAGGACATATTTCAAGTTCCTTATCTATAGTGCTCTGTTAGTGAAAGTGATCCTATCTCCTCATAGGTATGTTTCTGTTTTGTTATCTTCCTGAGGAAAAAGATAAAGGCCATTTATATTTGCTAGTGCCAAGGACAGTGAAGAGGCTGAGTGACTGCAAAGTACAATAGTTCAATTTGCACCAATATAGAGATGTGGTGGTTTTGAATTAGTAGAGTGCACAAACCTGAAGGCTTTTCTTTCAGGGTCCATTGCAGTATCTGGAAGAAAATTCAAATTCTTGTCTTCTCCCATCAAAGTCAAAAGACTACTTATGTGTAAAGCTATTTGTTATGAGAACTCCATCCCATCTGACTGCTTACCCTAAGACAGTGAGAGACTCTTCTGTCAGGAGAACATTTGAGATATGAATAGACCTGCTGGCTGCCTTTGCAAATAAAGCAAACAATTTTTGTGTGCTAAGAGAAGAAATACTGTGACCATCACAAATTGTGGAATGAGCTCTAGACAGGGGTGTCAAACTTCTCTCTTTTTAAGATGAGATCTTTGTAACCCAACTTAGGAGGACAGGTAATTACTTTTCAAACACTGAGATAATTATTTCACAGACTATCACTTTCACAAAATAATTATTTTTTTTTTTAGAAAAGGCTCTAATCTGGCAAAGAACTTGAGCTTATGTATTTGATTTCATTTGATTTGCAGACGATGGATGAAATAATGATACCAGTGAAGTCAATAGCAAATATTGTCTCATGCTAAAAGTGTTGGACTGAGCCTTCTGTTGGTGAGTTGTTTGTCAAGAACATTGTAAGCAATTGATAATAAAAAGCTTCTTTGCTATCCTAGTCTTCCTGAATTGGTGATATTTTAAACTTTCTGATGGGATTCAGTTTCAAGCTACAAGGTGTATAAAACATCTAAATACCCAATTAATCAGCAAATGGCCTGTTAATTCCCCATCCCCACTCGCTACCAGTGGAACTTCTATTGATATATTCATCAGTAGCATTTCTTTGCTGTATTTATTTGCCATCACTTTGCTTTCCTGACTTCAAAGACAGAGGGGTAGAAGGATTTTCATCATTCTTTTCTCAGAGCTGAGCACAGGAAATGGAGGATCTGTGCATTTTATCCACTTGGCGTCTGTGTCACTATGGCACTGGGGGAGGAAGAAATGCCATGATATTTAAAACTGAAAGTCCTAGACAAGTAGATGAGCCAAGAAAGGATAACTAAGAATTCACCCTAAAATGAAAGCTTGCTTTTCATTGTGATTGCGCTGGGGAGAGAGGGAGAATTGAAGTTTGCTATAAGACTCCAGGTTAAAAACTAATAGAGCTGTGCACCTGGAATCTGATTCAGGTCCCACTGAAATCAGTGAAAGGAGTCTTGACATTGGCTTTACTGGACATAGGTTCATCATGTTCCTTAGTGATAATCGCTATCCTACTAATTAATTAATTATTTAAGCTATAAGGGATGATTAGACTAATTTAGCTGTTGTGATTTTACTATGTTTCCGAATCACAGGATACAATGAAAAGTGTATGATGGTATCTCTTTCACACCATTTGACTCATGAGACCAACATTCTCTAAAGTACTGCTGTGTTTTAGGACCCCATATCCCATCTTCAGTATGATATTTAGACAACTAAGAACCTAACTATGAAAAATGAAATCAAGATACCTCCATTGTTTGAGTGACTTGGAGTATAGTTCTGTAATTTCTAGTCTCTTAATTGCTGTCAGTCTCATCTCAGCATGCTTCGCTTTGGTTTTTCAGTCTAAACCAAAATTAACTATCTAGTCTCCCACAGCAGTCAACAAAGAGTGACAAGAAAATCTTTGGACATAAATAGACATTTAATACCAGAGAGGAAAATCTTCTGCTAGAAATGGCTATCTTTCTCTGTTAATGACTGAGGAGGATTTGGTGACTACCCTCAACCAGACAGCTAACTTCTAGACAGCTAAAATTAGAGGACATGAAACTAAACCTTGTTGCATATGAGACAACATAATTCAGAGTTGAGTTTACCCATTTCCTGGTTTTCAGGTGATTTATGTTACCCACCTAATGCCCCTTCAGGTGTGTTTGACTAGAGCAATATATTTGTTTAAAGAGGCAAGAAAGATCATTCCAAACTATATCCTGAATAGTGCTTTGTACAAAGTCCTTCTTCCCTACAGTGAAATCCTGTATTTCTATATGAATTCTAACTTTGATTAGCTCTGTTTCAATACCTTTATTCCTGTAAGACATTTATACTGTACTGGGAGTCAATTTCTTACCTTAAAAATTTTACAAAACTTGATTGTCAATTTTTTTGTAGTTCTTAAGGGGTGAAATGAAGTAAGGTGAATCTACTTTTTCTTTAGGTCACATTTCAGCAGTGGGATAAAAGCAAGTTTGGCTAATGCATTTATAATAGTTTTTAGGTTTTTATGAACACTTTTTGTCAGATTCTTCTACACATTCCTGAAAGAAATGCAAAAAAAAGAAATCCCCTCATATTTAAATTTGATTTGCAGATTAATGTAGGACAATTTTTAGGAAACCAGTCAGTTCATGAAAAATGGATATCCTGAGACAGTCACTGATATACCATCTTTTACATTGGATTACTTCTTTTCTTCACCTTGGACACTCCAAATATTAATGCCTAATTTCCATAAATAATTTCCTTCCTCTTCATATACTCTTTGATAATTTCTTTCATCATATATTTTAGGCTAAGATACTCAGGTTTTCCATGCTGAATATTGCCCTCCAACATTGCATTTCCAAGAATCTCTCCTTCAGTTATTTTTTATAGATAAACTTATGAACTTCATTCTTTGGACTTGTCGTTCTCAGCATCATCCCTCAGAAGGTCTTCAGAAAGGTTTGAATTATTGCACATATAAATTAAAAAAAAATAGCTAAATAATATTAAAGTTCCAAAGTCCAATGGTAGATTTTGGTCAGAAAATATATGTCTTCTTGTGAAGAATTTTGCTACTGTTTGGTTTGTTCTGAAAAGTGATGAAAATTTAAAGAAATTCTCTGCAAAAGATGATATCCTCTCAGATAAGGGCAGTCTGTCTGCACACTGCTCCAAGACTGCACAGTCATTGATCCTTGAAGTCAACCTAATACAATGAACTGAGAACTAGAGTGTGTCGTGGTTTAACCCAGCTGGCAACTAAGCACCACGCAGCCGCTCGCTCACTCCCCCCTACCTCAGTGGGATGGGAGAGAAAATTGGGAAGGAGAAAAAAGGTTAGAGCCGTGGGCTGAGATAAAGACAGTTTAATAAGAGAAAATAATAATAATAGTAATAATGAGAATGGTAACAGAATATACAGAATATACAAAACGAATGATGCACAACACACTTGCTCACCACCCACCGACTGATGCTCAGCCCGTCCCGAGCAGCGATCACTCCCCGAGCCGCAATCAGTCCCTGAGCAGCGATCACTCTCCCCGCAACCGACCGACAGACTAACTCCCCCCCAAGCATGACATTATATGGTATGGAATAGCTCTTTGGTCAGGTTGGGTTAGCTGTCCTAACTGTGTTCCCTCCCAGCTTGTTATGCACCTGGCCGATCAGGATAAGCTCAAAAAGTCCTTGAGTAGTCTGAGCACTACTTGGCAACAACTAAAAACATCAGTGTGTTATCAACATTCTTGTAGTACTAAATCCAAAACACAGCACTATGCTAGCTACTATGAAGAAAATTAACTCTATTCCAGCTGAAACCAGGACAGAGTGAAAACACGAGAGGAGTATCATTGTGCCTGGTCATCAAAAATCTTTCAAGACTGGTGGAGAGTGAAATGTTAGAAGAAACCATCCTCCTCCAGTGAAGTTTGTTGCTTCAGAGAATTTGTATTTAAGACTGAGATGTCTGTTTTCATATTCCAGTTTATGTGGGTTTAAACCCAAAGAGATTCAAATGCATATTTCACACTTAGCCACCAGGCTCCTACAAGCAAGGTTGATCAGCTGTCCTATCCCACATGGTGGGTTGCAAGACGGGTGAATCTTTTTGATCCCCTGAGGGTTTATGTACTGACAAAAAGCCAGTCTCTGCTTGGCAGAGCCGCGGGGCTGGTAGAGTCATGACAATGACTCAGAGGAACAATCTAACTGGTTATTTTATTAACTGGCAAACTTAATGAACTGGCAAACTTAACAAGCGGACAAAGGCAACTTGGCAATGGAACTATTTTCTGCACAACTCATTGCAAATTGTCCAGAATTTATACGTGTGAATATATAATAGAGAAATTAAGAAAGGGAGGGGTGAGAAAAGGAAAAGAGAAGAGAGGAAGATAAAGAAAGGGGAGGTATCACCATGCTTGGATCCCACGTTGTCACCTTGGGGTGGAGTCTAAATCCATAGGTGATTGATCAGCAAGGCGAAACATATGCTCTCATTCTTCTATAGTCTCATTAGTCCAAGACCACCCCTGTGGTGGCAACCATCTCGCTTCTGCACAGTCAGGTGTTCTAGAGAGTTCTTGAATTGGCTCGGGGGTGTTGGTGGGGCAGTGAGGGTCCTTGGCAATCACACACTCCCCCTGTGAATATCTGTTGACCAGCACATGCTCAGTTGCTGCCTACCAGAAGAAGCTCACTCTGCCCTTCTCTGGTCCCCCTCTGTCTGTGCAAATTGTTTGAGACAAGGAAATATCTGACTGCCCAGTCAGTCTTAGACATCAGCCACCTTTCCTATAGGAAGTATTCCCTTACAGAAGTCAATTCAGGATTCACAGGACCACCTAGAAGGAGTGTGACTGAGTAGTTTAATTTTTAAGGTTCTTCTCTGGTAGGCAGATTCTTAGGCTTTGGTGCTTTCTCTCAACATTATGTATTTTGTGCAATGATTGCTTCATGTAAAACCAACAGCATTTCTCCTATTACCACTCAGAGACAACTGCTTTTTCCCAGGCAATGCATGAGAATTGTAATGCTTAGCTCTGGTTTCTTGATTGCACTGTGGAAATTGCCTACAGTTATGAGCAGCAGCCTCTACCACATAATGCCAAAGGCTTTCAGCTGGACCTTACCCTGGGTTAGGCATTAGCTGCCCCAATGAAATAGTCTCATGCTGATGATAAATTGTTAATTCCATGAATGTTTATCAGTTGGTTTGACATGGAGGGTGGGCTGGATCTCACACTGCTTTGGGAGACAACACATAGTGCTACATGCACGGGGACTGAGTCTATTTGTCCCTCAGCAGAGCAAGGCTGGATGCAGAGAAGGGGCAAGGCAGCCTCTTCTTTCCACTTTGACTGCCCTCATTCAGAGATGGGGTGAACTGGCAGGAGGTGGGCCCCACCATGGGGGCACCAGCTCCTCTCCTCCCCAGCATGCCCAGGAGCTCTCGGGGTGCTGAGGCTCCCAAAGTCAGGTTAGTTAATCTCTCCCTTGTGCAGGCTGTGCCTTCACTGCTAGTCCTAACCTTAACTCTTTGGCTCTGGACAGAAATTTGATGTAGAGAGGTCAGGACTAAGCCAATTTGAACTTGAAACCAAGTATTTAGATCCTGAGGGGATGCAGGGATGGGGGGGCAGAGGGATGAAATGACTGCTGTCATGAAACCCCATAAAAATATTTACAAGACACAGCTAATCTCAAGATAACATTTTTTGGCCATTGTAAAACTGACTCATCAGTATAATAGAGTGTATTTTTGGTTACTTTATTTTAACTTTCTTTTTTACAGTTAATATTTACCAAGTCTCTGGGGCCTAAAATTACCTCACCCTTTTGCTTCAGGTCTACAGCTGCAGTTTCTTGCCTCACCATAGAAACGCCTGGAATGCAGCGTTGTGTTTCCTTTTCTGTTAGGAAAATAAGGGAAGCTGAAGTAGCAACTACCACCAAGAGACAGATAAATGCCTTCATAAATGACTAATTAATAACTTAAAGCTACATTACTGGGTGGAATGTGGGTGACTTTTAGGTACTTTGATACTCCAACAAGCAATATGTCAGCTTCAGTACCTGGTGTATCTTACTGTGTCCTCAGAAAATATGTTTATCTGGGTTTATCAGACCAACAACAGCTAAAATTCATTTTTTGTAGTTAGTCTGGAGAAGAACTGTTTGGCTTTTCAAAGCAGCCAGTGATTGTAAGGTTTTCTTCAACTGAAAATCCAACATAAAACCTACAGGAGATTTGAATTTCAACTAGTCAAGTTGAGCCCCCAGACACTAAGGCACTGAAAATCTGGAGTTCTTTTGGAAAATCTTGGCCCCTTTTCATTTAAAGAATTCTTAAGCAGAGTGAAAGCTGCATCTCTCCGAGCCAAGAATTATATCTTTTGAGCCACGCCAAGAAATGAGGTAGAAAAAGATGAAAAACTTTGTAGTCCCAGAGTTGATAGGACTTGGCTTTGAAATTGCTTCTGTGATCCTTCCCATTACAGTGCCATATGACTGGAAGGAACTGTAAATACTGATATCTTTCAATAGTGCACAATGGCATCTTTTTATTACTTCTGTTACTATACATGAAAATCACAGTAACCACAATGTCATATTCTTTATTTCTGGGATAGAGGTTATTTTTATATTTTGCATTTGAATGCAGAAGTGTTACTAACTGCTGTTTGTCTTTTGGCAACATTGCTATAACTTAAGCCTGACAAAGTTATTACTCAGTTATGAAGACAGGACTTGGACATGTAGTGAGTGCTGATATCAGAGCATAGTACCATGGAAAATGAGTTTCCTAGGAACATAAAACACAGCTCATTATTTACCTAGTCTCAGAGTTTAATATGGGGCAACAACATATATTACCATATTAGATGATCTGTAGCTGTTTATAACGGATTATTCTTATGAGGGTTGCTTGAAGAAAAAATGGAGAAAACATATTAACTATCTATCTGTAACATTATTTCACCCTAGTTAGAACTGGGCTTATGCTTCTCTCCTGAGCATATAACCTACAGCCCTCAAAGGTACAAAGGGTCAGTGTCAGATTGAAGAAGCACTGCAAATGAGATCTGCATTTAGAGCTGTATAACTTGCTTTAATCATAGCATGGTCAACGGCCTCAGTGTGCAGTGCAACAGAATACAGCCATGCAGCTAAAGCTCTCCTGCTGTTCTCCTTACCTGTTGGATGGATATTGCTGTCAATGAACAAAGAACATCTGTTCTCCTTGTAATTCTGCTTTTGAACCATTGCAAATTTCCAAACCAGTATATAAAGATAAACTAAAACTGAAGTCAGGCTGGGCTGGACATTACAGGGGCCCAAGAGCTTATTCACTTTCTTGTCTCAAAAGCAGCAACATCTGTCAAAGGAGCAAGATAGACAGCTGCAGGCAGCAAGATATTCTAAATTTAATCTACTACCTCACACGTGTTAGAGTCTGTCTTTTTTTTTTCTGGGCAGAGCCTGTCTTTGGCTTTGCCTTTGGTTTATCTTAATCAAACTCAACTCCAACAATGCAAATTCCCCTTTATTATAGTGACGGTAACTGTGGAGTAGTGGAGAAACTCATAATGGCTTGTTGTTATGAAAACTCTGCACCCTGGAAACGTTCAAGGTTAGGTTGGATGGGGCTCTGAGCAGCCTGATCTATTGAAGATGACCTTGCTCATTGCAGAGGAGGGTGGGCTGGATGATCTTTAAAGGTCCCTTCCAACCCAAACTGTTTTATGATTCTATGAATGTCAGCAAAGCTCTTTTCAATAAGTACAGATCCCTGAGCCACAAATGTCAATGTGACCATGCTATTAGTCGTCTTCATTTTTATCCACCATGAAAGCTAGCATAGGGCAGTGGTTTCACAGGACAGTTGACTAGATCTCAACATTTCATTGACAGAAAGAATACAAAGGTGTTGCTGTAGCACATCAATCTACTTAGCATGTTATATCTTTATTCAGGTGGCTGGGGCAGACAGAAGAGGCTTAGAAGACCCAAGGCTAATATACTTACAGTGGCAAACCAGGACTTCAAACATAACATCAATAGAGTAGTTTAGGTTTGCAAAACAAATCAGAATATGGTCGGGGAGGGTGGGATGTGTGGGGGTTGGTATGTGTTTTTTAAATTAATAATTTAATGGTAAGAAATGTCTCATTACATAAAGACAATATTAAAAATGTAGAATCAACAAGGTGGAAGAGAATTTACTGTTCCCACTGTTCAAAGGGTTGAATATTTACATACACACGCCAACAAATAAAGAGGTGAAGCAAGCACTGGTATCAACTTCTAAGTCAGCTGGATCAGATCACTGTTTTCACTCTGTAATAAACATCTCATATTGAACTTAATTACCTATGATGTCTACAGCACTGCCAGCTACACAGTAACTCAAGTCACTCCATAGCTTGCTTGCCAAAACTGTTAAAAGATGTCTTTTGTAATGTACCATATTTTAGCCCAGGGGAGAGGGTAAAGAAATCACACTATATGAAATAATGTGTCTTATTTTCACACAGTCCTGGACTGGAATATTCTTATTTTGGACATAAAGCATATGATCTTATTTCCACTGGAGCTGAAAGCAAAAACAAAGCAGAACCATTCTGATTTCAGTTCAAGCAGAACCTAATTCATACTTGGTGTACATGCCTATAAATAGATACCAGCTGACTGAAGCTTTGTCACATAGAATCACAGAATCATTAAGGTTGGAAAAGACCTCCAAGATCATCAAGTCCAACCATGAACCCAACAACCACTATGCCTACTAAACCATGTCCTGAAGTGCTATGTCTACACGTTTTTTGAACACCTCCAGGGATGGTGACTCTACCACACCTCTGGGCAGCCTGTTCCAATTCTTGACCACCCTTTCAGTAAAGAAATTTTTCCTAGTATCCAATGGAAACCTCCCCTGGCACGACTTGAGGCCATTTCTTCTCATCCTGTTGCTAGTTACTTGGGAGAAGAGACCAACACCCATGTCACTACGCCCTCCTTTCAGGCAGTTGTAGAGAGCAATAAGGTCTCCCCCAAGCTTTCTTTTCTCCAGACTGAACAATCCCAGTTCCCTCAGACACTTCTCATTAGACTTGTTCTCCACACTCTTCACCAGCTTCGTTGCCCTTCTCTGGACATGCTCCAGTACCTCAATGTCTTTCTTGTAGTGAAGGACTCAAAACTGAACCCAGTATTTGAGGTGTGACCTCACCAGTGCGCAGTACAGGGGCATGATCACTTCCCTGTTCCTGCTGGCCACGCTATTTCTGATATAAGCCAGGCAGGTCCTTTTCTGCTGGGCAGCTTTCCAGCCACTCTTCCCCAAGCCCATAACTCTGCATGGGGTTGTTGTGACCCACGTGCAGGACCCAGCACTTGGTCTTGTTAAACCTCATACAGTTGACCTCCGTCCATTGATCCAGCCTGTCCGGATCCCTCTGTAGGTCCTTCCTACCCTCAAGCAGATTGACACTCCCACCCAACTCGGTGTCATCTGCAAACTTAAGTCGATCTTCAAAATTCTATACAATTATTCATCCCCATCACCCTCTGTGGTGCTTTTGTCTAATTACTTCAGACAGAACAAGAAAGATAGTTGAAAAATTTATCCAAATAATTCAGATGAAATGGAAGAGCCAAACACTGGAATAATATGGAGCTGGTAAAGCTGCCATGTTGCTTCAGACTTGCACTGGACTGTGAATTCTTCTCATCACCAGACACAAAATAAAAGCATCACCTGTTTCTTAACTCCTCTCTTGCTGTTTGGAAAGCTCAGTACTAGCTAGTCATAGTCAAGAGATTACATCCTCAGTCCCAAAATGGGTTCTTACACGGTTTTGATTTTGTTGACTAATTGATGGATAGACAACTCCTTTCTTCTGCAAACCCTTCTTTTTACTGACATGCGTAGCTTATGAAAACACACCACTGGAATATATCTGCGATGCAAAAAGACTAACCCTGTTTCTCTCTATGGTCCACTTTACATTGGACCCTTATCTTGGTCCCTTGTGTCTCAGAATTATGATAGAGGCTTTGATTACATGACCATTTAGCACTGGGCAATAGCCAATATTTATCTTACAGATATGAGTTAATTAGGCAGGAGCACAGACATGTTTCCTACACTGATTTCAGTAAGTTATCAGATTGCACAGGTAAATTGACATCCAGGCATTTCCCTATCAGAAAGTCCTATCTTAATTCACTTTCACAAGGGACCCAAGATAAGGGTGGTATGAGAAGAAAGATGCAAGAATACTGTTGAGAGGAGATCAAGGAAGGGGCTTGAGATTGAAGAAATCTTATCTCTGAGTTTCTGACCTCTTCTGGCTTAGGTTCCATTCTGAATATTTCATATTTGTAGCATTTGGGGCTCAACTTCCTCTTTTGTGCTTTCTTTTCAATAAAATAAAATAAAAATATTAGAGGAGAAAGGAAAAGAGCGAAGTTAAGCAAGGAAGAGGAAGTAGAAAGGTGATAACTTTCTCCAGGTCCAGCTCCAGTAGAACTATGAGTTTCTTATTTAACTTGCAGTCTGTTTTTTAGTTTTCTCCTCTTCAAGGATTATTCAGTACATATGTAGATATATGCATAATCCTACTGGACAGGATGCCCAAACTGTAACTGAGTTCAATGAGTGCAGTATTGAATTTATCTAACATGACACTAAACAAGCCATCCTTTAAAAGTGCAAGTTTCATGCCTTTTTCTAGTTACCTTTTAAAAAAAAATTACGTCAAACACATAACAAGGTGAAAAACTACATGTTTATAGAACCACTGAGGTGAAATATAATAGTCTGTAGAAAACACAGAACAGTGCTGGCTGGTCCTTTCCCGGGGACTGGCTGGCAGATATCCTGTAGGTGAAGCTTCGACCCTGTAGCTTCAGCTCTGCCCATACTCCTTGGATACAATTTCAGACAAGTTCCTTCCAAAAGCTGACACAATAAGTGAACATCAAATCCAGGCTTATTCTTAATAGTCAGACCACTACTGTTATATCTGCAGCCACCAAACAGGAGATTCTTCTCACTCCTTATGTGGCACCTGGTCTCTTGAGACCAAAGAACACCAACAAGAGCCAATAAGCAGGATCAGGGCACACCAATGTCAGTTCCCCTTGTGAATTTATTCTAGAGGTTTCCACAAATCTATCATGTTCGTACTCTTAGCAAGGTAATATATCCATAAACTAGTGTACTCACCAGCTTTGGGAAGACAAGGATTATAATCTGAAATGTTTTGATTCAGGACAAGGGAAACTCCTGTAATAAGAGTAGTATCAACAGCTGGCTGCCAACAGTCAAGCATGAGACTTTATAAAGTCTCATATTTTATAGGGAAACAGAAAACCCGTAGCTCCTTTGGCCTTCCTGAGGTTTGTAGGAGCATCTCAAACCCATGAAACAAGTGAATGAAAATTCATTCTAGAGATCCTATATATTTTTGTTAGTTACGGAGTTACTTTGTGATCCCATGCCCGCTTTACTGACTCTGCCTATTGAGCTAAAGGATAAGCTTGTAGTTTTTTTAACAATCATGACCTGCAGGCCAAAGGGTTTAACCTCATGTTTCAAAAATCAAATGCTAAAAAAGTGCCAAACACAGCTTAAAATAACACAGAAAGCAGTAATGCTCATGTAACACAGAAAAGCATCCTTCCTCAAGAGGAGTAGAAAAGGGTTAAAATCTTTCTTGATACAAAGGAATTCAAGTGTAACCAATTACTTTATATCAGTGGAGAATATGGTCCTGTTAAAGTCAACCAGATAGAACCTGGTATGGAGAAAAACACTATACTTACATACAGCAGAATGTCCAAGAAAAAGCTATTACAGAGCAGGCAGTAAATTCCAACTGATGCAATGAGCAGGAAACACTGGGTAGCAGAAATGTGATTAAGTACATGTCAATTGGAAGGCCTTTCCTTGGACATTCAATCACACAAAGAGTCTTGGGGAAAGTCCAGAACAAGAGAAGAGCTTTTCATGTGAATTGCCAGGAAGGGGGAAAATGTACCCCTTTCTGGAAGGCATACTGTCAAAGAGTGCCAAAACTACTAGAAAACGGAATTAATGGGAGAAAGATCAAGGCAGAGAGGGGAAAAAAAAAAAAAACAAAACTTGTAGAGCATTTTGAATGAGTAGGTATATAGAAGAGTTGAAGTATGATACAGGTGTGGCAGACCTTTACAAACCACTTATAAAGAGAGAACAAAATAGGGCCACTCAGGAAAGGTCATCTGAGTGAGAAACAACATAAGCTACACTATGTCTACACTGGTGTTTAATTCAAATTAAACAATTCACTTGAATGAAATATTAATTTAACCCAGCTTTCCTAAAAGACATTATGGGGGCAAGCCCTAACATAAACACACAAAAGGAGAAGAGCCAAGAGGAGAAGGACAGGATTAGCATAGTGAAAAACACTGTTGAGTCAGTTGGTTGCAGGCCAAAAATTTGTATTACAAAAAGCCAATCCTGAAATAGTGAAGAAGTAGTAGTTTGTAGACATCAGCTCTGGAAGTGATGGGAATCCCATTGCTTAATGAGCACAAACATCGTATGTATCCTTCACCTATCAGAGCAAACGGGAACTCTACATATGTTTTTTGCTGTCCGTGAAGTCCAAGTACATGACAGCTTACAGGCAGACACAGCAATCAGGCAGCACACAGCTGCCACAGAGATGTTGAAAGAACAGCTACTTTCCACAGAGCAGAGAGTATCTGATTTCCATGTTGTGCACTTCAGCACTGTGCATTTCAGTCCAAAGGAGATGAGCTAGTACATATGTCAGTGGACATCTCTTTATTTTGTGTCCTCTGCAGTGCTAATCACCAAGGAGCACATTCACTATTAATGCTTTCTGCCAATGTATTCGGCATGCAAATTCTTTAAGACTGTCTTCACTAGGAAGGCATAACCTGGATTTCCTGGTTAAATCAGCTAACTGCTGAGATTGTCTCTTGAGTCTCAAAATGTGTACTAGTTTTCTCAAAGCCCCTGTGCCTGGCAGTACATGAGAAAGTGAGAATTCCACTCTGCTCATTTGTGGTTCTAGAAAAAAACTTGAATATCAGACACAGATCAGTTGTGAAGAGTCCAATATACAGAGGCAAATAAAAGAAAACCCAAAATGCATTATGGTGTTTCAAGTCTCAAAATTGTGAGTGACTGATTTGGAAACCAGTAACAAGCTTGTCATCTCCAGAAAAGTAAATAAAACTGTACTGAAGCAAAACAGAATGAAAAGCTTGTGGATTTTACTGAAAACCTATAATTTATCTTGAGAAAAATAAGTTTCAAACTACTTCTGCTTATGTTTTAGAGAAAAGACTTTATAACTTTATTAACATGAAGCTGTGCTTGTTCCGGCAAGTATCTGGTGGTTTTAGCTGCCCCTTTCCATCTAACCTATAGACATTATCTTTTCCTTGGAACAAACCAGTTTGGGGGACTTTACCTCTCATATTTATCAGGAAGAAGAAAACTCTCTTAAGCTGTGAAATAGGCAAAGCCACAATTTCAGCCTTAATATTTTCCTGTCCTTTTCCTCAGACTCCTCATCAGTAAGTTCACACTTAGAATCTTCTAAAGAATTCAGTGAAAGCTTTCAGTGTGGATATGAAAGTAATAATGATAATCCATTAATAATAAAGATTAAAAGTGAATGAATTCTCATTTTTCCATAATGTGTTATAGTCAAGCAATAGCTGATAGATTATAGATTGTTCCTATGCCTCTAATTTTTACAAAAATGTTTGCATGAATGACTGTGGAAAAAAAAGGTGTCTCTACATACATAATTTACTCTTTCCTTTCTGAAAGTGTACTGCTCAAAATATTTCAATCACCTATTCAGAGAGTAGCAACTGCTATTAACGCATCCAGCTTGTCAAACATGTAGTACACTGTATGTAAAGATGTCCCATTATCAATCAGTCCATTACTACCCCAAATATCTGCTCTGGTATGTAGTCTACCTGAAATTATATTAGTCATTGATGCATTTTTTTCCTTCTGGTAAAGCATGAAGAAAAAGAAGCAGGGAAGCAAAGAAATAGTGCCTGTGCTTCAGTGTTGCAAAGAAAAGCTTACATGTAAGAACTCATCATAGATGGTGAATTGGCGTATACCTGGGCCTGGAGACACACCTAACTGAAATGGCAAAATGAGAAGTTGGATCACCAGTTCTTGAGTTCCACTTCCAATTTGTTAATATTTTTATTAACTATTTCAGTGGTTTTCATTTTAGTAAAAAGCATAAAATGTTAAGTGTTAACCTGAAAGAAAGAAAAGATTGTGAAGCAGGAAGAATATACATGGGGAAGAACAGATAATAAAATAGATCTCTTCATTTTCAGATTAAAGCAAAATTTAAGGCATCAGAATTTCACGTGGGGTGGCAGAATTCCCGTCGTCAATCAGCATGCTGTTTAGCAGAACAGGGCACCTCCAGCACTCCCATAGATTTCTGGTTAAATTCATAAATGTAAGCTCCATGCTAATTTTTCAATCAACTCCAATTAGAATAGGTTTAATTTACAAGGGCACTTTGAAGATTCAGGACGAAATTAACTTGAGATAACATGCCATTCCCTGAAAACACTGGAAGCGTGTCAGGTCCTAATAATGTCAAATATGGCACACCATGTTCAAACCTTTATAAATGACAGTCTAGTGATTCTGTTATTTAGCCATCACTCAGCAGACGCTGGCCTTCAAGCATGCTAAAATCCAAGCACTGCTTCACCAATAATGCCAATGGATGAGTTAAAAGTTCCACTGCTTGTTCATGCTGAAGGAAAGCCTCAAAGAATTCAGTACAAATTATAGCTAAACATTCCCATGGCTCACTCTCTCCTAGTGCTTAGCAACGAAAATATGGTGCTCCATAGTTGCAGGGCCCCTGTGCCAACATACATAAAGAGTAAGGGGTGGGAGGGTTAAAGGAAGGATGTCAGTCATATTTTGGGCAAAAAATGACAGCAGTGGCTCACCAGAAAGTGTTATGGCTGACAGTCTCCATCATTATCTTATTTCTTAGCATCATAGTCTGTAATTAGAGTTCAGCTGATGTGCTGAGAAATATCTTTTCCACTATTTACAGAAAAGAGGGAAGCACTTATTCAAAACCTAGTCAGGTTTCCAAATGGTTTAAGTCCCATGCTAATTTCCCCAGATATTTTATATTAAGAAAGATGGATAGGCTTCTAAACCAATACTGTTTCTATGTCAAGAATGCATTTCTATTTCCATGTTTATATTTTTCAGTCTGAAAAAAACCATATAGTTGTCACTTGACAAGAAATATCACGCTCGTCTTGTGAAATCCTGAAACTGCTGAGGTACAACAATAAATTTATTTTATGTGGTACACTATTCAAAATTACTTACTTGACTTAGAATTATAAACATATATTTTATGTTACAGCTAGCTAGAAGGTTACATCTTAGTTGTGGTCTTTCTTCATCCATTTGCAGGCATCACTTTTGCTAGCAAACCGTTTTTATTTATATGGATATAATGTCATAACTGAAGCAGCAGAAAAAGCTAGCCCAAAACACCTCAAAACCCCCTCCATTACAAGAGATGAGATTTATAGTTCCAGGGTGAGCTCACATAAACACAATTACCATATGAACTGTCTGAGACGTAGATAGCATTGCCTAGGGCAATTATCAAGGGCCTCCTTACCTTTTTTTTATCATGTCCAGTACTGTATCATGTCTCACAAATAATGAGACCGCAGCAATCCCTGCAGAGCCATTGAGACAAGAAAATAATAGAAGCAGAAAGGATTGGTTAATCCTTTCTGTAAGTTAAATTTTTTGCAATTTGGCACAGACTTTGCAAGCAATGATATAATGAATTTTGTACTTACATGATACATGATCTAAAAGGAAGTCCAAAAGTTAAGAGCATACATCTTTTGGGGGTCAGGTTTAAATTCCCAGGACTTTCAAGACATGAAGAGTGAACAGCCTGACTACTGAAATATGAAACTTAGCATTATCATCATGCATATCCATCACTTTTGTTTGTTAACCTATCTGGAATGAGAGAAATTAGAGGGAGAGCCATGGTAAGCATCTGACATGTACTAGAGTAGCCAAGGCATCTTCAAAAGGACCATATTTTAAAGAGTTCGTACCAGCAAAGATGAACTAGAATGGACTGCTTTAAAAAATAATTCAATCATTAAGTGACTAATTTAACAAAGCATGTGGAGTCTGTTTATGCCCTTAAGAAGCACTGATTTTATTATTCCAAGCTTTACACATACTTCTGAGCCATGAGGACTCAATATATCAGACCAATGATTCAACAGCTGGAAGTTGGCACATGCAAATTTTTACCAGCTGAATAGTTTTTCCAGTACATTTAGGTTTAGGTCCACAAGTTGCTCTTCATCTCTCAAGTGACAGTTAATGCTCACTGAAGTCACTAGGAGAAGACAACACACATACCCTGCAGATCCTCACTACTGCTCAGTAACTCTCCAGCCCGTTGATGCTCTTTGTATACGTAACAACACTGTTTGAACATCTGCATAAGCCATTTATTCAATGGGGTTAGTTAATCAACAGGGTGGAAATCACTTTATATTGTAAAGGATCTTCTTACAAATGAGTTATGTCCCAATTAAACAAATCCCACACAGTTCAACTGCCCACATGGTCTCCTCAATAAATGGCCAAAGTCCGCATTTTTAAATTGGACTAAATAACTGCATAAGAAAAAGGAACATGCATGGAGAAACTTTGACACAGAACAGTAGTACCCCTTCAGCCTTTAGGATTTTGGACCTGCCATTCTACTAGAGGAATGTCATGTTATGCATCTCTGCTCAGTCTATGACTCACCTCTTGGGGTCAGCCTTTGAGTAGGAACATGAGAGATCATGTCTTGCCACAGGAGCCACTTCTAGAGATTTTTCTATCTCCTCCTCCACGAAGATACCACGAAAGGTCCCAACAACCATACCAGCAATTCACATGTCAAAACTCTCCCCATAGTCTTTTGGAATAAATCTCCTGAGAGCACCATCCGTGGATTATGTATACTGCTATTATTAGTGAACGATGATAAGCTGTTAATTTGAGATGACACCATTTTTTGTGGAGTCTTTTATGAATAACAGTTTTTTCTTCTTTAGTTTGTTGACTAGAGGCCCACAAAAAAAATGGGATGGGGGTTTTAAGTTAACTCCAAACCAAAATTTTGCAACATTTTCTGATTGATCAAATGAAAATATTTAATTTGGGGTTGAAAAAAAAAGAACCCAAAATTAAATCATATAGCCAAGTTCTGCTCAACCCCAAATTCTCATTGGATCCAAACCTCTTTAAATAAAAATGCCTGACTGGATTCATCTTTAGCTCTAAGGAAGTCATTGCTGCTCTGTTTACTCAGTGAAACAGCAATACTGTGATATGACAGTCTTGGAAGACTCACCACCTGTGCAGTTAATAGAAACTCAGATGAGAACATCTGCTGGTTCTTAATTCTTCGAGTTGAAAAAGAACTGGAGCTGCTAATATTTAAAATTATAAATACTATAAATATGAACATACTTAACTCTACCCACTTTTAAGGCAAGCAATGTCAAATTGAAGTTTTAAAACTCTATGTTCTCCAAATACAACATTTTATAAGTCACATCAATATTTTTAGGCAAAGCCAGCTGCTTGGCGTTGCCTGCTGATCTGACTGATAAGGAATGTCATTGCATCTGTTTCTGACAATAAATTAGAATCTGAAATAAAAAGAAATCTTGCAGAATACATTGGTGAGTGTTCATAAATGGTCACTTGGACAAAAGCATACAGAAATCAGGGTCTGTATGTCCACGAGGAGTGAATGCAATCACTTATATTGTAAGAAAAAGCACCCCCATGGCAGACACTAATGTACAAATACACTGATGAACAGACTCAGAGCTAAGGGAAAGGTTAGAGATGCCAAGTATGCCTGAACGGGGTAGGCTGCTGCTACTTAGGGCATATAGGGAATATATAGGAGCAGATGTCAGCTGTAGGGAACCTAAAGGAAGGAGGGATACCTGCAAGGTAAGGCGGGGGGTGGGAGAGAGAGAGAAAGAGAGAGAGGGCTGCAGGTCCTTAAGTGCTATGGCTCTTCTGAGGATGCTGCTGGGTGGCGGAAACATTTGGCTGTTAATCCTAAAATAATGCTTCTCTTATTCACTGGAGAGGGGCAAATATGACATGATTTTTAATGTAACTTTTTTATTTTAACAACGCCTGAAGGCAGAACTTGAGCCTGACTGCATAAAGGCACTGCAAAAAACACAGAAAAAAAATGGCCCTTGTCTCAGGAAACACAAAGCCTGTTAAAGCTTCTTGTTCTCCTTGGATAATATTCTGAGGAACAACAAATAGCAATGCGATCAAAATGTTGTTTATTTAAAAGTCTGTATGTCCTTTCTGAATCCAGCCAAACTTTTTACAAAATTCCAGTCCACCACAATTATAACTCCTTTTTCAAAGAATCCTCACAGAACCACAACCCTTTCAGCAGATACACAACTCATCCAAATACATGCAAACAGAGATGTGGACTGGAACAGAATAAATCCCTCAGTAAAGCTCCCTGTATTAACACTGGGACAAGAATTTATTCAAATGCTAGGAGATTGTAACCCTACCTCTACAATTTTCTTAACTAAATTAGGTATCAAAGTCTCTAGCTTCTTTCTAACAATTATGCGGTAGCAATGAAAGGAAAATCCCAGCCCCTACTTAAGTTAAAATTCATCTTCAAAAGCCTGCTAAAATTAAGCTTTTGTTCCTAGGCTTCATCTTTGGCTGCTCCTTGTGTTCAGCCCTGAAAGTTTCTAGAGCCCTGGTTGTCTCTCCTGGGTTTAACCCAATCCTGATGGAGGCTGAGAGGAGCCTTTGTCCCCTTCCTCCCCTCCTCTCCTTTCTCAAGGGACTCTTCTAACCCAGACTCAAGCTAAACTACACCAAATGCAAACTATTGACAAAATTTCTTTTATACCTGACTATAAATTACCTACTCTGCATAGTGCATCATGATGGGCACCTTGCAAATATGTTAATGGACCAAAGCCCTGTCTAAAAACATTAACTTTTATTTGTCTCAGCTGGATTAACTGTGCAGAGGAGAATGTAGCTGTCTTTCTCTCACATACCAGTTTGTTTTATCTCTTAGCCAAGCGGTTAGGCATAAAGCTTCATCAGTGGTGTATGTGACTATAAAATGTTGGATAGAAAGACGGAAGAAATGATGTGCAAGGTGTCCTTCATGCTGATAACAAGGCTATATCATCATGGTACATGTTTCCCCTTGTCTCCTTTTTACATTCTCGCACAAGACCAGCAGAATTTTTTACAAAATATCTGTATAAAATAAAGTTCTATGAATATGGGCAAAGAGAATTATATCATTGAGCTCCAGTGGCTATACACAGCCAGAATTTTGCACTGAAATATCTGAAAGATAAAAATCTTGGTAAAAAGTCAAGTGTTTGTTCCTGTTTATAGAATATTTTTTTGTCTGGAGGTTTATCTTGAACAATAATTCTGCATTCAAGGTCTGATGTGACTGTCCTACATGTAATCTCAGTATCTTCCTAACAGAGAGAACAGGAATGTAAATATAAAGGAACTCTGTTTTTTGACTTAGAAACCATGCATTTTGTTGCTTGCGTTTCTGAACTGTCTCAAAGCTAACCCAGCCTGTTGTGAACATGAGAAGAGAAATCCATCTGGGCAAAACTTTGTTGTATAGTAGTATGAGACCTAATCCCAGAAACTCAGTTCCTCTAGTCAGTAGGCCACTTTTGAAAGGGTGGTGGCGTGTCTTTCAAGGATAAGCCTTTAGAAGTTAAATTATTTAGTCTATGGGAACAGGCTTTGCAGAGACCTTGTACTTCATGTAGCTGTTCTCCCTGGCAGGATCCTCCTTGATATTTGGTAAGCATGACACACATTTCTACCTACCTTGCTTACTTGAAGGTGATCCTTAATATCCTGCCTTTCCTAGGTGGATAGTGGATGAAACTATATTTGCTTATATTCTGCCTGTGCACAGAAAAACCTCATGTGTCTCTAGTGATTAATTCCTTGACTAGATCAATTTACATTGTTTATGCTTTCTAAATTTTCTGGCTAGGCCTTGGCATGTGTGCCAGTGGCATGCAATGCCCAGCATCTATATGACCAGCTTTTGTGGTGTCTCCCTTCGGTAAATCATGGAAATAATGGAAAGCATTTCTGAATTACATCCTTAGCCAATACTAGAAACCTGGCCTACTGTTTTCCATAAACTATAGCGACAGATATTATTCCTCCTGTGAAGAAGTCATTTCATTCTCCATTTGTCTTACTTTTCCCCAGAATATTCTTATTAAATTTGGATAAGCATCCCTCTGTTACAGGCTGATTACAGGGGAAGAACTGCATTTCATCCTGAGCTCATGTGCAAATATTTCCTCAGTTAACACATTTCTCCATTCCCAGTAGGATTAGATCATTGTACCTCTAATATTTCACAAGAATTTGCTGCTGGTTTGATAAATTGAAAAGATGGCATCTTCTCTACCGCAAAGTCCTTTGCCCCACAAAAAAGCCATACTGTAATAAATAATAAATATACAGTACAGCTTCCTTAGACAGATTCCAAGAATTTTATATGCTGTAATTTAATCCTTAGAAAACCAGAGGATATTAAATGAACTAAACTGTCTTAGCCAGAAATCTCTGATTTGGGCTGCTCTTTGATGTTTATATCTGAAAGTCTTTGATGTCTTAAAATTGTTTCAGAAATTAGAAAAAAATCTTGACTTTGTAAATCATTTTGTGATTACATAAATGACAATATGATGATGAATGGCACAGAGTTTACAAAAATGAATCATTTCTCTGAATATTAAGTTAATCAAAAAGCCAAGGCTGTCTAGTATGAGCTCCTAGTGCCTTAAAGATCCTTTGGCATTCCAGATGTACAATGAAACAAAAATAGTGTAGCCTTATTATGAGCACCTTTCCACATCTGCAATCCTGTTATACAATAAACTCTTGTTCTTTTGTAGCAAGATTGCACTGGTTCTTTTTTTCATTCTTTTTTATTATTAATTTGAAACATGTGGGGAGAGGGTAATCCAGTAAGCCATAGGCATTTCATATCAGAGCTTTCATGCAATCACATGTAACGTCAACCATCTGGGTGGAAGGATAGATAGAAGTTGGTTTATATCAATAGACTGTGAATGATAGCAAGGAGCAGAAACGGTGGTTTTCAAATGAATATTATATATATATATATATATATTCACATCTATGAACATACTACTGGTAGTATCCACTTGAACATAGGCTCATTGATGGAATAAACTGGTTTTGCTATTAAATGAAATAGCAAGCACTATACAATAAGAACGTTTGTTGTATTTACAACACTGTGAATGTATACCATTGTTTGTAAGTGGATGCAAATGGCACATATGAAACAAAAGAGAACAAGTTACATGCATATACATGTGCAAAAAGAGAGATTTCTGTCAGCAACATATTTTTCTGATTGATAAATAAATGGCATTTTGAAATTCCACAAAACTAGTGATTAGGTAGAAAATTAAAAGATAATAATTTAGAAACCAGATGTCTGCTTTTATTTTGAGCAAAGAGAAAGCATTATCTCTGAAAACACATTCATTTATTGTTTGTTTTCAAAGTGGACTTTAAAATTAAATTACAGTGTTTGGAAGAAAAAAATTAAATAGACATCTGAAAGAAATAGAATCTATTTATAATTTTACCTTTTTGATGTCAAAAGATATCCTAGAGGAAAGCCTTAGGGATATAAATTCTTCTCAGACTTACAGTAAAGGCATGCAATTTTTTAAGATGCATAATCCTGTATCAAAGTTTTGTGAAAACCTGATAAAAATTCAAGGGTTCATGCATCTAAAAGATTAAAACCATCAACCAATGCAAAAGCTTAAAATTATTTACAGTCCTATGAAATCCAAACTGCATGCATGTGGAGTACTCTGTATGTTGTAAAAACAGTCTGGAATTCTGTACAATAGAAGCAGAGACAAAAATATATCTTCTCCTGTACAGTACAAATTAGTGAGTTTTCGCTCCACGTTTAGATAACATATCATCTTATCATTAAGACAATTCTATGCTGATGTTTTCTTTTAATGTAGCATTCCAGATGTTTGTTCTCTGTTCTCTACAAGTGACTGAATAGGAACAAATTCCAAGGTGAGAATCTGAACACTGAAATTATGTTCTGGTTGATTGAATAGTTTCGTAAATAGGCCATTAAAAGAGGTACTACTTCAGGTTAGTTTTTTAGGTGGTTAATAGTCTGACTGATTGATTTTCTTTTTTTTTTGGTTGCTTCCTTTTGAGTAGTGAGTGTTCTACACAGCCCCCTGCCTTTTACATTCATCACTTCATTTTAAAGAAGAACCAAAGCCACAAGCCAGCAGATCACTTAAGCACTTGATAACTTCAAGTTCTCATCACGCTTGAAGTGAATGGCGCTACTTCTGTATGGATATCTATGAACACAAATAAGTGTTTTGCCTTTTTGGAACTTAAACATTGACTAAAAAACTCAGACCTACCGCTTCAAAATATTCTGCTGTATTTCATGCATATTTTCTCAGATGCCACGACCACACAGTCAAGAGCTTTTATTCGCCATCTATCCTAGATAAACTCTGTGGAAACTTGTTCAGAACCTGAGGACAAGGGGGCATGCCATATCCTCTTACTGTTGAGAGGAAGTGTGCTCTTTCAAAGGAAAAAGGCATCGGGGTTCAGAACTCTGGATTCCAAGAACTGCAGGATCATAGAAATGTTGTTTGTAGGGGACATTTTGAGGTCTCTCCCACACAAAGTTTACTTTTGCTAGCCCTAGATCAGGTCAGACATATCTTAGTGCTCTCCTGCCTAGAAAACTCTCAATGAGGAAGATTCCCCATCCTCTCTGTGCAGCCTGTTCCAGTGTTGTACTGCCTGTCTGCCACAATTAAGATGTTTTTGTCATCTTTGCGTCTCCTCTTCTAGTAGCTGCAGGTTGCTAGGTTGCTAATAGATCCTTCCCTAGCCCCCTTTTTGTCAGACTAAACAAGTCCAGCTTCTTCAACCTCTCTTCATGATCATCTTCAAAGTGCACCCCTCAGCAACATCTTGTGTCTCAGCATTCCTCAGGTACCAGGGGATTCCAAACTAGTCTTTGTTTTCCTTATACAGCTTCATCAGTGCCAAGCAGAGGACAATAATAATTTCATTTGGACTGCTCCCATGCTCCCCCTAACATAGTCCAATACATGGCTTACTTTATTTGCATTTTGGACTACTGGTTTATATTCTATCTGTATCATTGCTTTCCTCTTGCTCACTCAACATGCAATCTCATGATAGTAGGCAATCAGGCTGGTCAAGCCTGATTTGTCATTGGGAAGTCTGAGCTAGTTACTGTTGATTGTTTTCATGTGCTTGGAGACAGATTCCAAGGGGACATGCTTCACGATCTTTACAGGGATTAATACGGCCTATAATTCCACAAGTCCTCCTATCACTTTTCTTAAAGATGGGCATAATGTTATCCATTTTTGGTTGCAACCACAGTTTTCTTCAGATGCAGCAACCTTGCAATCACCACAGCCAGCTCTTTCAATGGACTTGGATGAATCCCATCCAGCTCCATTATTTTTAAAATTCTCTCGGTAATACTTACCCTGTTTCTATTGCATTATTGGGTTTCTCTCTCTTTATCAAACTGCATTGGTCCACACAGAGGTGTGAGATTTGGCTTTGCTTGTGAAAACTGAGACAAAAAAGGTGAAGTCGACTTCAACCATTTCTGTATCATCTCTCACTACCTCATCAAACTCATATTTTTCCTGAACTTTATTTTGCAACTAAGGTATCTGCAGTCTTCTCTCATCACTTTTTATGTCCCTGACTACTTTTAGCTCTGATATTGGTCTTCCCAATCTTGTCCCTAAATACTAAAGAAAAGTACTATAAACATGCTTTTTCAGCTGTTTTCTTTCTGCTTCTTGCACGTTCCCTTTGCATTTTAATTCATCAGGAAGGTTCCTGTTTAGACAAAAGGAGAGCTAGTGAGAGGTCTTAAACTGGCCAAGTGGATGCATAAGGCTACACTGGTCCTTGATGTTTCAGTCATCACTTTCTGACTTGTGAAACTGAAATGAGGAAGGATTTCCGTAGGCTGATGGGCAAACTGTTCCTGTGGCTTCATGATGCTTTTCTGTAAGCTGCCTGCTTAGGAAACATGAAAAGTGAATTGGGAAGCACTGGCAGATAAAATCTGAAAAGTCTAAGTTCTGGACGGGACCCACTGGATCTTTTTGTCTTCTTTT
The DNA here is from genome assembly GCF_000687185.1 of Egretta garzetta. NCBI lineage: Eukaryota > Metazoa > Chordata > Aves > Pelecaniformes > Ardeidae > Egretta > Egretta garzetta. The sequence goes on from NW_009259683.1 coordinate 9,006,873, forward strand.
TGAGTCAGTGTTAGAGAACTTCTCTCTGCTGGGAAAAAAAAGAATGTTTGTTTTTAAACCTCTGACTTCTTGCCCTCTTCAGTTCCTTTATTTTTCCTGGATTTTTCTGTCAAGTTTAAGACCGGCCATATAGCAATAATTTCTATCATTGACTGAAAACATTGCACCGGTGGTTTTAGTTGCAGAATGTATTGCAAGTTTTTTCTTCTTTTTCATCCCTCTGAGCAGAACTGTTTTTTAAAAGGCCTAATATGCAACACATATGGCCAGTGGGAAATTTTCCTGAATCCATTGTCACTGAAAAGAGCACTGGGCTAAATGTGTCTCTTAGTAACTTCATGCAACTACCTAGATCTACAGTTGGTTTTTTATCTAATGACAAATTTTAGTTTAATTATTCATAAGATAATGGTTTTGAATATTAACTATAACTCCCTGTTCTCCCAGCTTCTTTAAAACATCCTTGCTATATTTGCCTTCAAATAATAAATCAAATAATAGTAATATTTTCAAAAATACACAATTAAAACAAATGCGGTTTAAAATATTCTGAAGAAATTAACTCTAGTACTAAACAGTAAGTGGAAAAAAATTACAAATGATGCGATTGCTTCAGAATGCATTAAGAAACTCCCTTTCAACACAGGCTTAGAGGAATGAGTCAAGAAATCCTGGAAAAAATCTCTCATAGCAATAAAGACTAAACCAAAACCACCATGGCTAATCTTTAACATCCTAGGACACTCCTTCTGAATGATTACTGTGTACTACTGTATATCAAAGTTTTGATTCACAATGCTAGTTTTCTATCTAAGCAAAGTAAAATGAGATCTATATATGTCCTATTTATTTCTGAAAAGCAGGAAAGAAAATATATTTGCCCAATTATTCATTCTTTCTGGAGCTAAAGTTAAAAGGGATTGTTCCGTTCCTAACTTATTTTCTCTGGATCTGATCTCACAAATGAGATAATCCCAGAGAGGTTTAGCTTTGAAAGCAAAAGTGAGTGATTTGATTTCTTTGAGTTTGTGAGCCAGGATTACCTAGCAATTAAAGAATTAAGCTAGTAGACCAGAGGTAGTAGTTTTGTTCTTAGCTTTGCAACTAACATATTTTGGTAATGCTATGCAAATAATTGAACCTACTTCTCTTCAGTTCACCCCTTCACAAGGTGGTATACTTACACATTTTGCAGGTGTATTATGTACATGCCTGTACTTGCAGTTTAGGCCATTCTACATGGTGTTCGAATGGAAGCCAATATGAAAAGACAGAGTAACAAAATAATATTACTCTCCACATCTCACTCTACTCTTAGTGAAACATGCTATAGCCAGGACCCTGTATCTACATGGGTAGCAGTAAATAATTGTGGGTCCTTTTTTACGTGTTTACATAGTTGCACTTGTGGTCTGGGATTATTTTAAATGCAAGGATGAAGACATATGTGATTCACCGTGTTCTTTGGGCAAATGAATTGGCACTGTCACTCGTCATCACTAGTTTGGGGAAAATCCCTAAAGGGGGATGAGACTGCGGTATTCAGGAATTCTCTGGAGTTTGGCAAATCTGGAGCAAAGATGACCTGGGGGACAGGACATGAAGAAACTGCGTTGAGATCAATGAGTTTACAGAATAGGTGGCGTAAGAGTCCTCATTCCTCACTCTCTAGCCTTGAACAGTCATTTGGGTGCATTTTTTATTTACTATTGGCTTTTAAAATTTACTACTTATGTATGGTTTCATCTGCTATTGTGCCCTTAGACCACTGTGTCCATGAGTAGTACTACAATAGTTGCTACAACTTTTAGGTTCAGCCTTCCTATATTATATTTTCCCTTCACTAGACAGAATTTAGCATTTGAAAAATTAAAATCATGTTCAATCCCATGAGCTCTGGGCTTCATCTGTGTGTGATAACCTCCCCAGAACTAGCTCTAGCTTCCTTCTAAATCTCCAGCCCTACTGGTGCAGTAGGAAAGGGTTCACCTTCCCTCCACACTCACAACTCCTGCTTCCCCATCTCCAGCTAGGCTATGACTCTGTTTAACTCTTCCTGCCTTTAAAAATATACTTTTTTGTCATGAAATACATGAAAGATAATCTTTGCCTCATCTTCTGGTAATGCTTCCCCTCTTAGTAGTCACAGTAAAAATATAAAAGAAGATTCAGTCCCTTCCTGGAAGAACTTCTAATCTAATAAGTGATGGGAAGCAACATGTTTGTGATAAATCAGAAGGCAGAACAGAGGAAAGTGTCCCCTTCCTCTTCACGTTAGGGAGGGAATGGGAGGAACACTTCACCTCCCCAAAAGTAATGTCTGGTCTTCTTCCTTGATATTCAGGGCTAGGCCATCATTTTCCCAGGTATTAACATACTCAACAACACCTTACTTAGTTCTTAAAAACCTTCTTCTCATTCATTATAATTCCTGTATTATAACTACTGATAAGCACCATACTCTGCAGTATACCAAGATTTCAATTTTGTCACAACCTAAAATACATAGAAAATAGGAGGAAGGATAACAAGTGATGCAATGACCCACCTACAGTGAGGAGGAGAGACTGCTTTAGTGTGGCTGTTCCAAAACAAAATCCAGCATCTTGACTCATTTTTTTTGTTTCTAATAACCCCGAAAGATTAATAAGTTCTTTTATTTTTACCCAAAATAAAATTGCAGTGTCATATTAGCTATGTTGTACAAGTTAGTGTTTATGACACAATTACATGCAAGTTTTTTTGTTGAATGAACAACATGACCAGGTACCTGAAATGAGATATTTTCTTAAATTCTGAGAAAAAACAAGGGAACTCAAATAATAGTTAAAAACCTATATGTATATTCTTGAATATGTAGCAAATCAGGTAACTGGAAAAGACAAGCTTACACAAGATTTTGAAATAGCCAAATGCTTACCCTTCCCAAGTTTTATCTATGAAAAAGATAGATTGTGGCATCTCAGTTGGCAGCGACCAACATCTTTCACCACGTTTGAAATATTTTCTAAAGAAAATGCAGATTCAGGAGCATTCAAGACATTCAATCTCATGCTTACCAAAAATATGAAAAGGAAAAATAAGGCAGATTACTATTTTGTATGGCACAGATGATTAGAAATATATTAGACTGGCAATGTTGTTACTGTGAGTTTAGCATGAAAGGTATAAAAATTCTCAGGTTAGTCTCTTCCCTTGAACACATACACATATGAATCAAATAAATGGGTTTAAAAACTGATGAGTTTAAAAAATGTGTTTGGGTTCTTTTACCTTCTAGCCATTTAGTCTATAAAAAAGACCTGTGTAACATGGAAACTAAAGTAACAAGCCTCTTTGACTCAGTCTTTAACAGAAAGACCAGCTGGGTACCCAGCCCCCTGAGCTGGAAGACAGGGACGGGGAGCAGAATGAAGCCCCCATAAACCAAGGGAAAAACAAGTTTATGGAGCTGGATGAGATCTACCCAAGGGTACTGAGGGAGCTGGTAGAAGTGCTCATGAAGCCACTTTCAATTATCTATCAGCAGTCCTTGATAACTGGGCAGGTCCCAGTTGACTGGAGTTTAGCAAATGTAACACCCATCTACAAGAAGAGCTGGAAGGAGGATCCGGGGAACTACAGGCCTGTCAGTATCACGGTCCTGAAGAAGTTTATGGAGCAGATCATCTTGAGTGCCATCACATGGCACATACAGGACAACCAGGTGATCAGGCCCAGTCAGCGCGGGTTTATGAAAGGCAGGTCCTGCTTGACCAACCTGATCTCCTGTGACAAGGTGACCTGCTTAGTGGATGAGGGAAAGGCTGTGGATGTTGTTTACCTAGACTTTAGTAAAGGCTTTGGCACTGTTTCCCACACATTCTCCTGGAGAAACTGGCTGCTCATGGCTTGGATGGATGTATGCTTTGCTGGGTAAAAACTGGCTGGATAGCTGGACCCAAAGAGTTGAATGGAATTAAATCCAGTTGGAAGCCAGTCACAAGTGGTGTTCCCCAGGGCTCAGCACTGGGGCCAGTTCTGTTTAGTATCTTTATCAATGATCTGGACAAGGGGATCGAGTGCACCCTCAGTAAGTTTGCAGATGACACCGAGTTGGGTGGGAGTGTCAATCTGCTTGAGGGTAGGAAGGACCTACAGAGGGATCCGGACAGGCTGGATCAATGGACGGAGGTCAACTGTATGAGGTTTAACAAGACCAAGTGCTGGGTCCTGCACATGGGTCACAACAATCCCATGCAGAGTTATGGGCTTGGGGAAGAGTGGCTGGAAAACTGCCCAGCAGAAAAGGACCTGGTTGACATCCGGCTAAACATGAGCCAGCAGTGTGCCCGGGTGGCCAAGGTGACCAATAGCATCCTGGCTTATATCAGAAATAGCGTGGCCAGCAGGAACAGGGAAGTGATCATGCCCCTGTACTGCGCACTGGTGAGGTCACACCTCAAATACTGGGTTCAGTTTTGAGTCCTTCACTACATGAAAGACATTGAGGTACTGGAGCATGTCCAGAGAAGGGCAACGAAGCTGGTGAAGGGTGTGGAGAACAAGTCTAATGAGAAGCATCTGAGGGAACTGGGATTGTTTAGTCTGGAGAAAAGAAAGCTTGGGGGAGACCTTATTGCTCTCTACAACTGCCTGAAAGGAGGGTGTAGTGACATGGGTGTTGGTCTCTTCTCCCAAGTAACTAGCAATAGGACAAGAGGAAACAGCCTCCAGTTGTGTTGTCAGGGGAGGTTTCAATTGTATATTAGGAAAAATTTCTTCACTGAAATGGTTGTTAAGCACTGGAACAGGCTGTCCAGAGAGGTGGTTGAGTCCCCATCCCTGGAGGTATTTAAAAGACATGTAGATGTGGTGCTTAGGAACATGATTTAGTGGTGGACTTGACAGTGTTAGGGTAACAGTTGGATTTGATGAACTTAAAGGTCCTATCCAACCTAAATGATTCTGATTCTAAGCCCAAGAAGGGGGGACAGGAGAAAGAACAGTTTAGAGAGAAGACATGGGACATGACAGTGAATCATAACACAAAAAGAGACGGGACATTGATAAGAGCAGATGAGAGGGCATAAATCAGGTTGGATCCAATTTGTCAGAAACGAGAAGTGCCAATAAGTCACATTCCCTTAGTAGACAGGAACAAATCATCTTCTCAATACCCTTTTTTTTGCCAGCAAATGTCTGTAAAATTTCCTGGCAAAGTATGTCATCTTCCCTTGGGTCCCAATGGTGGGTGGAGGAATAATATTTGGCTTTATAGTTTTAAAGGCAGCAGGTAGCATGGTAGACCTAAAGAGTTCAGCCCTGCCGCAGGCACATGTAGGGATAATGTGATGGAAGCTTTCATTTTGCAGTTTGCTTTAAAAAATTTAGCAAATAGCAATAAAACTGGTATGTATTTTAAAAATTACATTTTCAGAATCATACCCTTTAAATTAGTAAGCAATCAAAGCTGTCTCCGTGTTGTTAATAAAAGCATGTTCCAGATATACATTAATAAGCCACTTGATTAACATATATTACATACAATTCATATAATTGTATACCACCTACGAAGGGGCCAAGTGCCCACAGCTGAGTAGTTTAATGGGATCTTCTTAATGTTAAAAGGGTATATAACACAGAAGATCCCTAAAATTAAATTCTAGATAACTCAGATTGGAGCCCTCAGTTCCAATTTACCATATTGTTCTACTTGCCATAATTGTTCTATTTCTGTTTGCCACATTTTTCTATTTCTGCTTTCCATCTGTCAACATGAACAATACTTATTCAGTCCGCATCTATCAAGCACATTGATATGGCAGCTGACAAAGCATGAGAAATATTTTTTTAAAGCTCATATGAAATTATTCATCCTATTTTTAAATCATGGCTTATATAGCACAGAAAAAGAAATGATGGTGAATCACTGAGCAACAAGAAGGAAAGAAAATGCTATTCATTATATTAACAGTTTCTAATATGTTGAGTGGGAATGGAATGGAAATTCAGAGGGAAAGATGCTATGTGATACTGTAATTGGAGACTATTGTCATAAATATGCACAAAGCCACAAGCTGTTAAGAGGGTATTCAGGAGTAGCAAGGAAAGAAATTCCATATCCTTAGGAGGGTAGCAAAGCCAGAAGCTAGCAAGGCAGTGGATAGTTGAGAAGTTTGGCAAAGGAGACCTGTTCTTTAGAGATGAGTTTCAGCATAGGCCTCCTTGCTAGTTGCAGGAGATGCACCTGTGAACTATGAAAAATCACCTGGTAGTTCCAGATTCCATAAAATGAAGCAGGTAATATCTGGATTCTAAAAAAAATGAGAACAAAATAAAAGGTAGAAGGCCCTACCTGGCATGTTTACTGTCAGTATCAAAAGATCCAAAGCTGAGTATGTCAAAAGACAAAATGGCTCGTCTGACCCAAGGTAATCCCACCAAATAAAAAATGCAGCATACATATAGGATTCTGGTAATGAATCTTGGTCCACCATCATTCATACATTTATTCTGTTGAGATATAAGCAAAATCTTTAAGTAACTATAGCCTTCAGCCTGATATTTCCCTGCATTTTACAAATCGTGAGAAGTGGAAGAGAAAAAAGCATTAATTAATGGCTCTAGTGCATAATTACATAATAATAAAATTAATTAATTAATTGTAATAAAGATTTAGGAAAAAAATCTAGTCTCCTAGGTAAACAATGCACATTTTTATTGCATTCCATTTTCCACAAACAATATTTATATAGCAAAATCAAGATGAAAGAAGCTATGTTTAAATAACATTACATTTTTTCATGCACACTGATAAAAAGCCAGGAAATTCAAAGTTAAGGTTGACATTCCAACCTTAATACATGTGTCCTGTTCTCAATCCCTCCCACCCCCAAGGTTATGATTGAGGAAAAAAGTATCATTCACAAAACCTTGCAAGCATGATGAATGACATCACACCCTAACCACAGCTATTCATTTCATTTGTCTATGATTTTACCAAGATTACACTTCCAAACTTTTTCTTCGTCATTTGGTCCCAGATGGGGAAATATCAACAGTTACTTCTTTAAACTCTTCAAATGGTGTGTAATACAGCTGTAAACAGAAATGAATTACACTTTACTGGCAGAACGTACCTAGTTTTATTAGGTATTGCCCAAAATATTGAGTTTTGCTAATGATTTCCTGTGTCAGGGAACAATGATGTTACTGAATGTCACGTTTTTGTCAGGGAGAGCCAAGTTGTGAAACCTGATCTTTGTAAGTAGGTGCTTGTATTCAAATTGGAATCCTATTAAAGACAGGCTGTGACACAGGAATGCATTCATACAGTCATATGCACGTAGGATCAGTGCCTGGAATTACTTCTGGGACCAGACTGTGATGCTTTGGCTTCACTGGATGCATTCTGGTTTTAAGAACAGAACTGGTCCCTAGTCTGGACAGGTATGCTGGACTTCACCTGCTTTGTGAGCAGAGGGTACTCACAAATATATATCATCAACATGCAGAATAAAGTTAATTCTTATACTGCCTATGCAGGTAAATTATTTGTGGAAAAAAAAAGGTTTCAGAGAATTCTTACCGGCTCAAATTGTAGTCACTGCACCCAAATATATCCAGTTGTGTTTGACCACATACTCATGATATACATCTTACTGGAATTCTTTTTAGGGTTTATTCATAAACTCTAATTCTAGAGCCAAGGTTCATCCCACAGGACTGAAGTTATCTGAGTTAGAAGCCCAAGCTCCTTAGACAGTCCGTCAGGGGACACAGGCTTCAAGTGGACTGCAGAGCCCACTACAGGTGCTCACATCTCTGCAGGACTCAGAGTGTCTCCATGATAACCTGATAGTCAGACAAGAGACAGCAGTTAGATAATACGAGCCCATTTCTAGTACCCATTTTATTTTTCTTGATTCATGGAGTCAAGCAATTCTTTCCACACAAGACCTGTAGAAGTCAAGGTGAGGTAACCTTGTCCTCATCTCCGTACACTTCACCTATTTCCAACACACCAAAGGATTTCCCAGCTGTTTCAACCATCAAGGCACTGCTTCCTCTAGTCTACATTATCTTTGACTTTGACTGTAGCAGTGCCCTCCTTTCTGGTTTCATTGCCAGCCACTCAAACCACTACTGACCAATGCATCTGATACTTTTGTTTAGCCTCCTTCAGCTTCACAGCTGACTCAGATACAAACTCTTTGAACATAAACTCTATCACAGTCCAGTGTCCACTACCTATATAATCTCATAAAGCGTTGAGACATCAGAGGTCTTTACCCTTCCAGTGATACCACATTCAATCGCATTTTGCTCTGGTTTCATCTGAATACTACTACGTTCTTCTGGTATCAAAATAACCAGCCTTCAGCTAGCTTTGCTTAAGTACTTCCTTTTTGTACTAATTCATCAGTGGTGTCCATCGTGCCTTCCTCTCCACCACTGATTAAGCCAGTGTCAAGATAAGATATTGTCCAAACTCTGCTCGTTCCCTTGCAAGTTGGCCCATCTCCACACATATATACTGCACTGGTCTGGTCTGGTTTGTCAGGAATGCAAGCTGTGAGCTCAACAGAACAGGAACTGCCCTGTGTTTTGAGGTAATGAGGTCCTGATCCGTGGACATTACAGTAATTTTAAGGTTTAACAAGAAGATCAGACAGCTGCAATATCAGTAAGTTGAGAGAGACAGCATTAGTCTGCTACACACAACATCTGTTTCTGTTATTCAGGCCAGAGTTTGAGAATGATAACAACTCTCTGACTATTAATGTATCAATTAAAGGAGACATTTTTTTCAGTTGCATATCAAAATTTTTATGGTTTCTAGAGCTAAACAGTAACTTTCAGCTTTTTGCTTACTGAGTCATATCTGATGGACAGTGCCCCTTTATTTCAGCATCCCAGGATCACCACTGACTTCCAGTGAGTTTTCCAGTAAAGCACATGTCACTGTTAAAATCTATAACATCTCAATCAGTAATGCGAAGTCATCAGAGTAGCTGTCTTTTCCCGTGTGATAATGTGGAAAATTACCAGCACAGGGACTCAGCACACAGGGTTATAACAGGAGTAAAACTACCTCTATACTCAGTATTAAAATGCATTTTGCCCTCAGAGACATTGATTTTCAAAATTGTTAACAACTGCGACATAATCAGGGGTGGGCAGAAGAGGATATATATGCTTTTCTGGTAGGGATAGTAGATCAGAAAAACTGTTCTGGTTTGGGTTTTAAACCTACATGAGCATCAAGAACCATATCATAGCTATTTCTGAGGAAAACTGATTATGGAAATAGCTGCGGAGTGGCTTGGAGATGTAGGCATCAGTGCTCGGCATCATAAGCATCTTGTGAGCAAATATTTTGTGACAAACGAGTTAAATGAAAGGGTAGGACAAGAGGTGGGTGAAGGAAGGTAAACAATCATAGAGCACACTGTATTCTTAGTTAAAACAAGTCTAGAACACACGTTTGAGCACCTAACCTGGTCTGAGAAGATTCCAGAGTATAAAGCAGCTTCTCACGAGAGTTCGTCTTGCTTCCCCCACATCATTGTGTTGTCTGTGCACTGCAAACCTGTCCCCTGCAGCACTGGATAATTATGCATCTCCTCAGGTCCATACTTTCCCCAGTGGGATAAAAATCAACAAATATGAAAAAAAATGTTCAAAAACATACCTGAAATCACAGTTCATTGAGCTTATTATATATAATTTAAAATAGTTTATGTAAGAGAAAAATCAATATTTTAGCAAAAATAAGGGGGGAAGGGGGAACAGGAAACAAAGTAGCAATAAAAAAAATAAATCCGTTTGACAGGAGGATTCACCTTGTCTGCAAGTCTTCATTTTCTGTTGGGACCTGCCAGTCCCGGCTTAGTCCTGGCTTTAGTGTTTCCTTTAAGGATTCAGTGACAGGCACACCCTGTGTTAATCTGTTATGGTTTATGTTATATCGCTTTGTGGTGCAATACTGACTCAACAACCCTCTCCCTTTATGCACTTGCAGTATAAAACGCTTCTGGTTCCGGTTGCCTTTGTAGTTTGCACCCTGCAAAAACCTGAAACGAGAGATGTGAGCAAGAGTTTCTTTCGGAAGAGACCGTGGCCAAGGGCTCCTCTATCCTCTTCTAGACGCCGGGTTCCCACACGACGGTAAATTCGTGTAAAGATTGACACAGAGCTGAGGAATTCACATGTCTCCATTCATTTCTTTCATTATCTGAAGTATCTGTATTTCTCCGATAATTTTGCACCCTGTGGTGTTGCATCTTTGCTGGCATTTGTCCGTAACACATATCTCCGTCTCTTTAAACGAAATACTTGCCACCTGAGCTAAAAGGCGCTCAAATACCTTACATTCCTTGCGGATCGATCAGAAACATCCATCTGATCTGTCGTCCACCGGGCGCTTTTATACAACACTTAACCTTTCGAGCTCTTCAATTTACTGTTACTTTTGGATGCTCTCTGGTCAACGCTTCCCTCGGCAGGTGCTTCACAGCTCCTCTGTGCCTCATTACTGCGTTCACCAGGTGTTTGAACGAGCGGTAGGCGCCGTCAATAAGCGACACTCGCCCCGTTCGCCCAGAGACCTCTTAGCGCCGGTAAGAATAAAGCGGCCTCCCCGCTCTTTGCTCTTTACTTCGTTCCGAAGGGGAACGCCACCGAACCATTAAAAGCAGGCGCAACGCCGCCCGTCCTTGCCGCAGCAGCGGCGGGGTCGTCGGCCAGGAGGAAGGCTAGGAAGGGAGGGAGGAAGGCTGGGGAAGGAGGTTCCCCGCCGGGCACCTGCCCTGCTGTAGCCCCCGCC
>NW_009259683.1:9018168-9019768 GCF_000687185.1 Egretta garzetta
AGACGGTCTGTGGGGTGGGAGGGGGGGAGACACAAGCCCTAACCTCCTCCAGCCTCCCAAGACAAAAGCAAAACAATCCCCAGCGTCCGTCCCCCCGGAAACCTTGATCAAAGAAAGGTATTGAGCGGTGTCGGGTGTGCGGGTGTGTTCATGTGCGTTTCACGGTATTTTGCGCTGTGTAGCCAGCGTTATCAGTGCCTGCAAGCCAGGTTGATTCCCCCCCGCACCGCCGGGGACCGGGACGGCTCTGCCCAAAAGCGACCGCTGCCCTGAACAGGACCGGCTTATCCTCGCCTCATGGGCCGGAGGAAGGAGTTTCAAAGCAAGTGCTTTGAGATTGCCTGAACCGAAATGAGCTTTGCGAAGCAGCCTTTTACTGGAACGATGTTTGAACTCCAGCTGGAAGGGGATTTAGGGGGAATGGAGAGGCGATTCCAACAGTTACTACCGGGAATGCAATATCGGGTCCCCTACAATGCTTACTTAGGCTAATGGAGGTCCTGTCATTCAGCTCCCATTGCGCTGGGATACAGGGTAAACATTCCCCGGTGACCCTCTCCGTGCAGGTCCCCTCTTCAGGACATCATTAAAAGCATACATGCACTTGCCTGACATCAATTGTCAGGCTGTCTCTCGGGGTTCAGAGATCCCGACAGAAAGCAGGAAAACCAGCCCAGCGGAGCCCCGGCTCTGCGGCTGCGGGCTTTAAAAAGGCTGAAAATCGTTTGGTTGCGGGTGTGTAAGAAGAGACAAAAGTGCTCAGCAGGTAAGAGCGGAGGGTTTTGCCAAGAAGGAACTGTCCTTGATCGCTGTGACAGGATTGACTCGCTGGGGACTCCTCTCTCGGGAGCATCCACGCGTCCCCGAGGGGGCTGCCTGTCTCCTCTCATCAGCATCACGGCGAGAAATTTTCCAGCCACTCTTTCTAGTCCTGCTAATCCTGTTATCCGGGGGGTTATAAATATTAACGCCGCCGGGGCTGGGGATGGGGGACCAGATTAAGCCCTCTCCGAAGTAAGATGTCACCCAGCCTCTTCCCAGCCCACCAGCACCCGGGACTGCTGGATGAGCTGCACGGCAGAGCCCCGCAAGTGCCCTGCCCTGAGGGGCTGCTGGGCGCCTCGGTGCTGGATTTCGTGGCCGACCTCTCCCTGGGGGCCCCCCAGGGCCCTCCCCGGGCCGGGCCGAGCCTGGGGCTCTGCGAGGTCACCTCCGGGCCTCCCTTCGGGGACAGAGTCCTGTCGCTCCGGGAGGGGATGGCCCGGGGGCTGCCCCTGGCTGCTTTCGGAGATGGAGATGCCGAAGACGACGAGGAGGAGGAGGAGGAAGAGGAGAGGATGCGGAGCGCTTCCCTCCTGGACAGACCCCGGAGAAAGCGGGTTATCACCTACGCCCAGCGCCAGGCTGCCAACATACGGGAGAGGAAGAGGATGTTCAACCTCAACGAGGCGTTTGATCAGCTGAGGAAGAAGGTGCCCACCTTCGCCTACGAGAAGAGGCTCTCCCGGATAGAGACATTGCGCCTGGCCATAGTGTACATCTCCTTCATGACTGAGCTCCTGGAGGGCTGCAGCAGGCGGGAGGCCAGCTAGGGAGGGCC
>NW_009259683.1:9019977-9020443 GCF_000687185.1 Egretta garzetta
AGGGAGGGGGAGTGGAGGATGGAGAGGTTCAGTATGTGTAGATTTGCTAATATATATAATTGTTGTAAAGGGAAGAGGGGGGGAAGGAAGGTCTGGGGCCTTTTGCTTGCTGTTGCGTCGCCTACTTGCTTTAAAATTTTGCAATTCGTTGCCTCGGCCGGGGCAGCAGAGCCGGCCCAGCGTCCCGAGTGGGTTTCCAGCGGACTCGGTTGCCTGTCCAGCTGCCTGCCCGGAACCAGGAAAATCTCGGCGCCTGCATTTTAACCCAGCGCTTTCTGCTTTTTCAAAAAACAAACAACTCCCTTTTCCTTGAAATCCCGGCTGCCAAGCCCATGCCGTGTGTCACAGGGCCAGTAAAGCGGAACATCTGGACACAACCGGTTGTCGTCACGATTTTCTTCCAAGGGACCGGTTCCGTCCTTGCGTGCGGGCGGCCAGCGCCGTCGCTGGCACCGAGCAGGAGCCG
>NW_009259683.1:9020783-9032362 GCF_000687185.1 Egretta garzetta
AGCAGGGGCGAGAGCCAGGGACGGGGGCAGCGGAGGGGGTGGCCGTGGCCGGGCTGGGAGTGGGGGCCCGGGGCTCTCCCCTAGAAGCCTCTCCGGCCCCTCCTGGCCTGCCTCTGCCCCCCGCTCCCCCCGGCCCTCCCTGCTGCTGGAGCCTTCCCTCGCCACTGCCGGGACAGACCTGGGTTCCTCCCCGGATTTGCAGCCGGCGGGCAGCGAGCAACCTCTTCGGGGCCGGGGCAGCCGGCGTCCGGCTGAGGAGCAAATGTCCCCCCCAGGCCGGCCGTTCTGCATGGCTTCGCAGGACGGCGGTTATCTGCACTGTACAAAACGGTCGTGATATTTAGCGAAATCGAGCTTTACCCTGGGTTCGGGCTAGTATGGCTAAGATCTAAATCCCACCCTAATGTCTCTTTGATTGCTTCTCTCATGTTTTTGTCAGCTTCTGTGGCGATTCTTCTGTTCTCATTCCATTCACTTGAATATTACCATGAGAGAACTAATATCCTGTATTAATACTCTAATATTCTTTCTCTTTTCACTTGTTTCCTTGGTTTCTTTTCCCACTTGTTTTTGTTGACCTCCCTGACTCCACACATTGCATCTGCTCTCCAGTTGTCAGAATGCTTTTTTCCAAGAGGCGGTTGGATGGTTAACGCAGCTGGATCTTCTCTAGAAACTGGGGTGTTTCACCTCTTCAGATGGTTGTTGGGTTTTTGTTTTTCTTCTAAAAATAAAATGAGAAAAGGAACTAAGAATGAACCATGTTCCAAAATCAACAACTGTTCACATGACCCAGATGCATTTTACTGTTGCCACTGTCTCAGGCAAAACGATGAAGACAAATTCTTTTAGGATAATGAAATGTGCAATTCAATATTCACTTCTTAGCACTATTTCTCTATGATCTCTATACAACTGTGCTTCCCACAGCATGATTATATATCTTCTTCATATATTTTTCTTGCTCATGTCACTGGATAAAATTAGAAGTCTATAGCACACAGAGTCTTAAGTTAAGAGGTTCATAATGTAAACATGTCTGTAACAGATAATTCAAAAATTATTGGCTTTCTCTTCTTGGTTCAATAACAAAACATTGGAATTTGTTCAAGATCCAAGGTTTTTCCATACTTGTGTTAAATGACTAGAGAAATGCAGAAAGAAAAGGTTACATTTTATTTTTAAATACAAATCAAAATCTGGATCCTACATTATGAATCCTGATTTTTAATGGATCACTAGAAATTTTGCAGCAGCAATACAGAACAGTAGCAACATTCTTATATGAGCCACTGATTCTAAAAATAACATTAGAACTTAAAAATGCAGTTGTGGTATAAGCCAACGAACACAATATGCAAGCAGCACAGATAAAGTATTGAGATGAGTTTCGTGTTGTGTCAAAGACTTCTGAGGAGCCTCTTGGCCACACATTGATTTATAGGAACTGAGAACCTAATGAATGGGGCTTTAAGTTTTTATGTTTTATGTTTTTCCAAAACTGGCAAAGATTTACCAGAACAGTAGTCTAGATGCATCTTTTTTTCTTAGACACCTGTGTTAAACTGAAGCATGCCCTTACACCCATGAAGAGCTCGGCAAAACAGCAAGACACCATCCTGACCCATCACTTGGCCCATGGGGATGCATTGAAGTCCTGGAAGCTCAGCCTGCTAAGAATACAAACAAAATATGGAAACATTGCAGATGAGCTTCTTGCTGGAATGCGATCCCACCTCCCTGAAATAACAAGCCTGTGGGGTCCCTTCTCCCCTCGTCCTCATCTCGATCCCAGATAGCTGCGCCCTAGTGTGTGGAGTCACGGTGCAATAAAAGAGCATGTCAGGCTTGGGAGGCCACTGGAACCCCAGCCCTAATGCAGCTGAGCCCAAGAGGGCTGCTAACTTCAGTAAGGCCAAGATTTCACCCACTGCAGCGAACAGCCTTTCCCTTGCTCAGAAACCCTGCTGCCACCAAGGCTGAGGCCAAACGCCCGTCCTTGGTCTCCCCAAAGCACCATGCCATTATCACCGCATTAAGAACAAAAACTGACAGTGTCAATTACTTCTGGGAAAAGATAATAAGGGGGTTTTTAAAGCCTTAGAGCTGTTTGATCGTAGGCCATTTTTAGATCCTGGTCTGAGGCGGGTTTGTTTATATTCTCTTTGCCCACTGAAGGCTGCCTTTTGGTAGAAAGTCGAGTTCCCTTGAAGCTATCACATTACGATTAGTATTCAGACATGTAAACCAAAAAATACGTCTAAATGAAATCATATTTGGGAGACATTTCCAAGCTTTCTAAGAGAAGTATAAATAATCAAATGATTTTGCAATCTATAGTCAGGCTGATCTTGTTTTACATCTGCTCAACCTGAAAGCAGGTTTAAGCAAATTAGTGCTGGAAACAGAACAAAATATTATGATAGCACTGCAAACTCCTGCATCCATGTTCTGACCAGCTACTACGGCCCCATGATTGGTGTTTATTATCGCATTTGTCAGCGTTTCCATTATAAACACTCTAGTGTGGAGGGTTTATAACTCAGCTATAAAAATTCCCTCCAGGATGAAACTCGATAAGTGAAATCTTAGTCCAACAACACTTTTTTTTTTTTCTTTTACAAACTTTAAAATAAATTAGTTTTTGAAGTCATGGGGGTACTAAGCAAAAATGATGGAAAAGAGGTTTTGATTTATTTTCATTCTCCTCCAGATCAGTGGTGCTTCTCAAAGACATTTTCTATGTAGCCCTTTTGGTCTTTTCAATGACCTTGGACCTTTGGGGTTTTTTTAACAAAAAATAGCCGAAATACTGAGGCTTAAAATGTGACCGCTGTGCATGCTGAGTCCCCATTTTCATAAGAATTTGTTGGTTTTACTAGGCTTGCATACTACCAATCTGCAACAATGACAGACAAGCTTTTCCTATTACTTACACACTAGCACAGTTGCAAGGATGGATAGGTATGCTGATTATAATCTTTTTGTAGAGTAAAAAATGTTGTCTTTTCTAAAATGTTCCTAATGAGTTCAGATTATTTTCTCTTACACTTTACTCCAAAAAAGAATGCTTGTTTCAGATATTGAAATGAATATTCATTGCAGCAGTATACCCAGAATAAAAGAATTGACCGAATAAAAATATTCAACTGCAATTACCTTAAAAATGTAGCTGTTTAAGAATTGCAGCTCCGATATTGTTTAATAATTTGTCTGTATTTCATCCAGATTTGACTTTTTTCCTTCTCTGTGCTAGTTTCAGGGGTCACTTTTGGTCTGGTTGGCATTAAACTTTAAGCCCCTACATTTTTTCGCAGCCACCACTCCACTGAGCACCAGCCACAGTCCAGTTCAGTGGTCCTTACACACCTGAAATGCCCGTTCCTTGAAAGAAGTCAAAGTATGGGACCAATCCTGTAATCTTTCCTTTTGTATTGTCAATTTTCACATGAATATGTACTGGTAAGGACTGTAATGCATTCAAATTGTTGTGTGCATTATGGTATCTTAGCGTGGCTTGTCCTGCTCTCAAAGGCTTCGGTGCCGTAACCCTGACTCAGACCATCTCCCCCTACACCGAGAGATTTTGAATGGTTCCCACATAGAGTTACTGTTGTGCAGAAGGACAGGCTTCACTGCTGTCAGACGGAGCTTTATGTCAAACCGAAGTGATCGGGCACCCTGAGATGCTAGGCCTGTTTAGGCTTTTGCCATACCTCTGCCACAATTTCAAAAAGAGAGATAAAGAGCCTCCTGTTGGTTGGTCTCTCCTTAGCTCTGAAAGCAGAAGAAAGAAAATAATTGTCCATATTATTTCCAGTTCCACCTTGTCTTGCTCCAAGCCTTACAGGGGTTCAAGGCAAGGTAGTGCATTTTATGATTTTCTACACAGCAAAGAGGAAATCTGTGCATGGAGGGTCTTCGCCATAAATAAATGAATCGAGAGAAGGAGGAGAAATTAATTCAGATGTTGGTACTCTTTTTTTTTTTTTCTCGCAATGTTTACTTACAGTACTTTGTTAGTGAATTCTGACCTTTGAAACTTACTGTTCCTAGACGAAAGAGTGGTGGCTATAGCACAAGGGATACAGGAATAAGTATACCACAGCATGAACATTTCAGGTTCATGTGGGATAAATGATGTCTATGATCTGGATAAAAGGTAGCTGGATGAAGACTTTCAAAACAACCAGTGATTTAGGACCATTCACTTTTTGTGTGATGAAAATGAGGTCTCATATAAAGATCCTGATTTTCTGGAGGTCGTTGCTGAAACAAAGGGCGTTAAAAAGTTGTGACCTGAAGCCATAGCTATTCTTTTGCTCTTTGATGGTGAAATGAAGGCATGCAGCTCCACTAGCCCTTTTGTCTTCAGCTGTGAGTAGTGATTACAGTGCACTTACTGCTCATATCCCATATTGCTGGAAAACTATATTGCATTTTACAGTGCCCTGGGATTCCTACTCAAGCTCTTAGGTGCTTGGCAGGGCTGCTTCTCTGTGGAAATCCAGGTGCAAAGGAGGCTCTGGGCCTTGCTCCCAGAGCCCTGCGGCAGGAAGGGACCATGCTGTCTCTATGGGGTGTTTCTGGGTAAAATGCCAGTTGCAAAAAGCACCCACCCTAATACATACAATGAGATATTAGAAATATAAAGAAAAGTTCCTTTACACAGACAATATACAGAAACTTTTGCAAGTCTAAGGGAAAACCCAACAGTGCCTTGACGCCCCGCTCTGACCCTAGAGCTGGTAGCTCTTTGAATTGGCCTTTTACTCCCCACCAACACACTGCTCTGCTTCTCTCTCTCCTGGTGAACAGAGGGCCCTTGCAATAAAAAAAAAAAAAAAAAAAAAAAAGTCTCCCTTAAAACACATTTGTTTGAAGAATGAACGCAAAACCCGGTAGAGCTAGATCCAGCCACAGCACATCAGATTTCATGTTGCAACAGTGTGCTACATTTTCTATTAAAGCTGGCGCCAGTGATCACATTCTGCCATTCAGTCCACTCTGTGTGGTTGTATATTTTCTTAATGAGGATCTGAAATCAGCTCCCTTCACTTAACTGACAGTCTGCCAGAATTATGCCATCTTTCCAAATGCACAGATCATATGATCCATCTGTTGTCTGCAGCCATGCAGGGGAAACATTTTCCAAAGAGAAATGTGGGTTGGCCCCAGAAGTATGTAATTATCCAAATGCTGAAGTGTTTCAGATGTTTCAAGGTGCTCTTGGACCTGATCTTGGCCATCTAAGCTCCTATGAAGTCTTTTAGAATAATGTACATAACTAAGTCATTGAGTTGGCAGGAAATTTTCAGAGTACAGGAATAATTTAAAAATTATTCTTAAATAACTTTGAGTTGAATCAGAGATTTAGGACTCAGCAATATCATCTGGGACATTTGGGAGTGCTTACACTTTTAAGTAGTTCACATTTTTGTTGTTAGTATTATCACATACAAAACAAAAAGTAAGGAGCATTAAGTGAATACGCAGAAAGATGTTTTAACCTATTTTTAATCATATTTTAATGATATGCCAGAACACTGCAGCAACTCTGCATCATACTTGACTCTCATAACTCTGCAAACTACCAGATGCAAGAGAAGTTGTAGGATGATGAAAAATAGTCATGGAGGGGAAAAAAAAAAAAAATGAAGAAAAATTAAAAAAAAAGGAAAAAGAGGAAAAAGATGATCGAGAGACTGGGAAATGTAAGGCTATCTCTGATCTTTCCCTGCCTTACTTGAAGATGCGTGGAATTAATTTCATATTACATCTGAGCCAGTTTAAATTTTCTTTGCAGATATCTTGAATGTTACCAAATATGATTAAACTGTTAGTTTAGGTCCTCATCAGGTGCCACCTCCTTGACATACAGAACCCAAATTTTAATCATGAACAAATGGAGCTTTCACCAAAGTATGGATAACTGTGCTTGAACTACTAAACTAAGCCTTGGTAAGATGGAGTTCAAATTGCTGAAAACACATTTACCAGCCCTGAGGTATTGAATTTAGAGGCATGCACATGTCCATTACTTTATTCTGTCAACCGTTCATGGGGTGACAACAGCATAAGTCAATTCTCACAGTTATATGTTCCACACATCCAGGAACTGAATGATTACAGTATCCCCTCTCAGATCACAACTGCCGTACCTATAGACCGGACTACGATATACCGAGGAAATTCTGTGTTGCTAATAGCATGGGGTTTGCCCTTGGAGAGAAATGAGTTCTACCAAAGCTATGATGAGAACGTATGGCACTTGTTACATTCAAAATATACAAGCATATTTCCTGGGAAAAAAAAAAAACAAAAAAACAAAAACCCAAAAAAAACCCCCAAAAAAACCCCCCCAAAACCAACAGAGATTTCTCATATTCCCTTTGAGAGCAGTAAAAGCATGAATCTTCAGTGTCCCATTGGCCAAATACTGTGAAGGATCCAGTGCATAAGCCAAGTCTTTGACTGGAGAGAATTCTGGAGAATAAGGTCAGTGGGTTTTGCCTCCAAGCTGAAAAGACATACTAGGTAGCTGAGAATGGCACAGAAAGTGAAAATTTCTAATGACACCTCCTTCAACCCCGCTTCCCCTCCCAAAACACAGTTCTCATGAAGCTATGAGTCATTAGCATTATTTATTGGGAGGGTTTCTGAATCACCTCTGTACCACAGAAACACCCAATATCACCCCAAAGATGCAGTGTGACCTCAGAGATGAAAAGAGGAAGCTTTACACCCAAAGTCTTTTCTTTTGCTGAAAACATCCAATGGCACATTTTCAACTGACAGGAAGCCTACGTGGAAACTGGTAATGTTTGCCTTGCAGGGGCATGGTGGAAATACTGGCGGCACCATGGATGTTTCCTAGTCAGCGAAGTTCAAGGGAAAACATGAGCTATATTTGCTGTGGTTTCTTTCGACTCTACGCATAATGCTACTACTGCCTGTAGGGTGCTGCTCTCCTGCATCTCCATTGCAAATGGGGTGATGTTATCTGTATCATTTGTGGTGGCACAGCTGTTATTGGAGAGTTGCCAATCCATTCCATTCTGGTTTGGTGCCCTTGCAGTAACACCTATTCCAGCATGGATTTCAGATACCATTTCCAAATGCTCTTGAGCGAAGTTTAACAGCAACTTTTTGCCATGTAATATCTTGCTGATCTCTGTGACTTAAGGAGAAGTGAAAATCTTTTTTTGCCTCAATGAATAGTTTGGGAGGGTATGTGTGAAAAAACACAATGGCTCCCATAATCACAAGGAATAAAAAAGCATCCTTGATCTCTTTATAACAGTATAGCTTGTTTCTGATCTACACTAGGTCTGTGAGAATATGAAGGGCTGTTTCTTGTAGTGATCGCTGAGTGACTGTATTGCCTTTTTCCTTCCTGTCTATACGCCTTTGGGTTGGCCCCTTACTCTTGATGGGAGCAATTATGAAGTACCTCCTATTATACATCTGATTTAGCATTAAGAACTTAATTTCCCAACAGTGCACCTAATCTTTAAACATGGTTATTTTTCTTCTTTTTTGGATGAAATTTGCTACCCACAGTGAATTCTGTGCGGAAATGGTAAGACTTAGACAGTTAACCTGCCAGCTACACTAACAAATCAGATAGTTTGACATCCAGACCAGACTATTAGTTCCTGCAATGAACTGACAACATGAAACCACAGATGGAAGGATTTGGTGTTGCAAAATTTTACCTGCCAAATTGGAAGCTACGTTGTCCTCTAGAAAGAGGCAGCCCATTCTGGGATGTATCTTCGAGAAGGAGAATGTGGCAGCTGTTTCACTTTGTACAGCAACATGACACAGTGTTATAGGAAAGAAAATACAGAAAATTATCTTAGTTGATTGAAATTAAGCCAAATGACAGTGTGCCATACCACAGCCACTCAATTATGTACGTTGAATGTAGATAAAGTTGTAGTTACCCCTAATGGAATCTGGCCAGAAGACAACATCATGAGTCTTTCCAAGACACTAAAGGATCTCCACTGACCAAAAGTTTAACATGTTGGCTGATAATAACTAGGTTGAGGGCCATTTGGGGATAACCAAAATAGATCATAAATGTCACTGTAGATAGCATATGGCTGTAAGCCATGGCAATGTAATTGATCAAACTTCTCTTTGAAAGGAATGACGACCATTTTACTGTCAAATAATCCCCGTTCAGCAAAAATTCCTGCAGACATACATCATTCAAATTACCCAGACTTCTGATACAATGACTACAAGGAAGCGGTGCAGTAAACACTGTGAGGCTGTTGTTTGTTGTTATATTGCCTTTTTTTTTTTTATTAAAAGATATGCTGTCAAATACCATGTATTCTTGTAGAGAAAAGGATTACCAACTGAATGTGTGAACTTCACTGTTTTGTAATAAAACCCTTGATATATTCCACTGCACATCCTCTGCCTTTAAATTAATTACATCTGCTGTCACCAAGAGCTGCATTAGCCCATTTGCAAAGTGTGTAACAGCAAAGAATAGCATTCGATTAGACATGAGAAAATTTCATAAACTTCTTGAAGATTAATTGAGGCATAAACCTGAATGTATTCTAGTCAGGAGAGTGTTCTGGAATGAGGCCTCTGCTCTGACTTTGAAAACCTGGGCTGTACCTTACTGCTTAGGGTCCAGCCCTTAGATGTACCACTGAGCTCAAGTCATCTTTGCACTTACTAGGTCAACATACTTCAACAACAACAGTTCTACCGTGAAGCAAATATGGGTGTTTTGAAGACTGAAACCAAATTACAATCTTCATGCAAAGGATTATTTTTTAATCATGGACAATTCCACAAATTCAGCTAAATATGAAGGAACAATGACTGACCCTTTACTCCAAAGGCAGCCTCTCTGAAATATTTCTTTTTATTCAACAATACTCTCAGGCTGGACCTGTTTTCATTTTTTTTTTTATTTAAAGTTTAATTGACCCATTTTAGGGCTTGATCCAAAGCCCACTGAAACTGTCCCCTTGACATCAAAGGATTTTAGACCAAGTCCTTAATGAATGCAAGCACACATGTTCTAAAAGGAGAAATAAATATTTCTCTGCTCCTGACATGAACTATTTTTAGTGCTACAAGGTCAGATAGTAGATTTTGGCATGAGAATATGTTTGAGACAGATACTTTTCAAGGCAGAAGCAGAAGCACTGTGGTATTTTACAACACAGCACAGACACAAATCCAGGTGCTTGTCTGGAGGTCAGAGTACCTAGATAGACAGACATACATACATACATGCATACATATGTGAACAGTGAATGTGTGTTAATTTACTTTAACATATTAATAAACTACTGCCTCTTCTGGAAAACTGCCCTAGGAGTGTGCTAACAAAGATTTATGCTCTAGATCAGCTTCATTGTGTGATCTTTTATATGACCTTTGGTCAGAAATTAGAACTAGGGTATGGACCTATGGACAGATCAAGCCCTAGTGAGCAAGGCTCCCTGACTAATCATCATCCTGTTTTCTAGAGGCAGACGAATGAGATCAGGGCTGTAAAATGAGATGTGACAGGGTACAGTAGATCTTTCAGCATCACAGCAGATAGTCCATAGCACAAAATAGTTATAACCCCCCCACTTAGAAAGAAACTGGTAGTCTTTGATTCCACCCTGACTGCCTTTTTGGAAAGGAAATGCAAACTGGCAGAGATGGAGGTAAACCCCTGCTCCCTCAAAAAGTCTTGTAGCTCTAGGGAGGTGTCCTCAGAGTTAAGGTAACTGTGGAAAGAATGAGATGAACATTCACCTCTGTGAACCTTCCCCCTCCAGGCTCCCCTCCTCTGCATGGCTACAGTCAGCCCCTGTGTGGTCTTGGGGTCGGAGGAGAAGGAGGTGGATGAGTTCCAACTTGCAGATCTGGCATTCAGTCAGGCTACCAATCAAAAAAAAAAAAAAAAATTTCATTTGCCTAGGAAAACATATGTGTATGTTAGGACAACCTTCCAGGCCTTTTCCCTCACACCAGGCTTTGCTGCCTGCCTCAGAGGTAAAGGAGAGCCTATTATCCTGTCTAATGAACTCCTACGGAGCTCTTGTGAGTCATGGTTGTTTCTTCCATTACCCTTTTTTTCATCTTCTTCTCTGACATCCCAAGACATCCCAAGTAAGTCTAAAGGAGACCACACTGAGTAGAAAGCACAGGGGGTTCTTCCCCACGGTGCAGACATGGCTAACAGGGGAAAAGCCCACTTCCATGCTGAAATTCTGGCACTAGGATTCCAAGTCAAACTGCATGAGCTGCAGGAAGAGTTTGAGTCCAGCCCTAGGAAGAAGGCTTTGTGGAATGCTTTATCCATCATCTGTGCCCGAGGTGCGCCCTCCCCCACCTTGGAAGAAAAAGCAGTTTGTGGCTAAAAAGGCCTGAAGTTTTATGGCATTTCCATGGACCAAGTGTACTGAAAGATTGAATATATAGATTTGAGTAATGTGTGGGAGCAGGAAGAATACAAAAAAGATATATTTACATAGTTCAGGAAAGATGGAAGAGATGGAAAAGCAAAAAAAAAAAAAAGAAAAAAGAAATCAAAGGAGCTGAAATAGCAAATAAGCTCCGTTATTAATATAAATAACTATTATCCCCTGGAGTGCAGATAAGCTTGTTTTACTAAGCAGTCTTTTCAGATTTAGACATGAAACCACATAAACAAGACCCAGAGTCATAATTAGGGGCAGAGCTCCACCACAGCATTAGATATGTTGATCTCTTGCGATGGGAAGGACCGGTCTTCTCTGGGGTGGAGAGAGGATACCACGCAGGCTTCCCCCAAGGCACTCACGCTCTTCTTAAAAAGCCCCATCCGCTGCCATCAATTCTTTCTGGAGCTGAACGAAACATATATGAATAAAAGATTTTGTGTTAAGACGCGTGTTTAGATCACTTCAGATCTTCATTCGTCAGGACTCCCGCCTCCTCTGTGGGATCGCCGGGTTGATAACGGGACTCAGGACCGGTCATAATTAGGGGCAGAGCTCCACCACAGCATTAGATATGTTGATCTCTTGCGATGGGAAGGACCGGTCTTCTCTGGGGTGGAGAGAGGATACCACGCAGGCTTCCACCAAGGCACTCACGCTCTTCTTAAAAAGCCCCATCCGCTGCCATCAATTCTTTCTGGAGCTGAACGAAACATATATGAATAAAAGATTTTGTGTTAAGACGCGTGTTTAGATCACTTCAGATCTTCATTCGTCAGAGCCTGGGAGCACTGGGAGCAACGAGGCTCCCCTTCGGGGCAGTTAAAAAAAGCCGCTGTCGCACCCTCCTGTGCCAGCAAGCCGTTAGGACCCTCAGAGGAACGAGCGCATCGCCACGAGCTTAAAAAAATGAAATAAAAATCACTGCACTCATTCTGACAATGAAACCCGTTCCCTGCAGGATTCCCGCGTGATCCTTCTGTTTTCCAGAGCTCCCGAAAGAAGCGAGTGACAAAGCGCCATGGGCTGGAGCGACACCGTTGAGAAGTGCCCCGTCTGTCCGCCGAGGATCCGTGTGCCGGTCCGGGCCCCCCTCCCAGCCCTGGCCCCGCTGCCCGGGGGGTG
>NW_009259683.1:9032634-9035621 GCF_000687185.1 Egretta garzetta
GGCGGTGAACAGGCGGAAAGACAAAGGAGAAAGACGCCGAAGACTGGGTCCCACTCTCAGACCCGTCACACCTCCTTTCTGCCCGTTTGCTGTTGCTCTGCACAGGTTTCGTACCAGGGCACAGCGCGAGTTCTCAGCGCGTCTCCTGGTGTGCTTTGAACATGGAGCAAGTTACAGCATACATGTCAGTGTTGGAAATTGCTGGGTGCTCTCTTGCCCCTTGCGAAGGGATTGGGTCTCCACCAGGCTTTCACCCAGCACCTGTAGGAATTAAAATACCTGGCCATGGGAATTAGTGGGGAGACTCTGATTGATTTCAGTGGGCTTTGAAACAGGTCTTAAAGGCGCAGCTTCTGAGGAAACTCCAGACCAAAAACTTTCGCATTGGAAAGAGTCAGGCAGCCTGTCTCTATGTGTGCACGTATGCAATAGTTACATTGCTGAATACCCCATGAAATCCCCACCAGTGAGAGTGTGGTATTTTACCACAGTGAACAGCCTTTGAGAGCTGAATTACAAGGTGTGTATGTGCACGCCGCATGGGGAATACTGAACAGCCTGTTGCGAAAAGTTGTCATTTTTCTGTAGGTATATAACGTATTGGTGAGCAACATTGTAGTTGTAACCACCAGCTCTTGTGCACACTAGTTCTTAAACCTCTGCACTGGTTTATAAACAGGCGGACAAAACCAGACCTTTCATTCATTCTTAAACAGAAATCAAAGAAAGACTCAAACCATCGGCCTACTCCTCTCAAAAGCTGTGAGGTTTCTGCCTGGCTAAGGCAGACCCTGCTTGTCCCAGCCTGAGAGTGTCCCAGCAGCTGATGGGTGCCCCCACAAGGACCAGCATATAGGCGGGGGGACTCCTTCCAATGGTTTCCCTGTGATCCGCCATGACCACAGCAAGCATCGCAGCCCAACTTGTTCTGTCGTTCTAAGCTTATTCCTTATTTCACCTTCCGAGGAGCTTCTCATTTATTTAGCGCCGTGTTCACACCCACACCTGTAGTCTAGGTGGTTACTTTACCAGTGTTGTACATTACTGCACAGACAACAAAACGCCGGAGTTCTCTGTGTCCTGACAGTGCCCCGTGTAAGGGCTGATCCCACAGCACACATTTTCCTGAGCTGAGGCCCAGGGAAGCTTGCAGGAGTGGACCTGGAAATATCCCTGGAAAGACCCTGGCGCTGCTTGTAGCTTTGCTTGCCACCTCCAAAGAGCAAAGCAGGGTTGAGAGCCTGTCCAAGGAGCCAGGGGAATCCTCACCCAAGCCTTGCCCACGCATAGGAGAGAACAGGACACGGCATCCTTCATCCCATGCTCCAGAGTGATCTGCGGGTCTATCTCAGTGGCTTTTGGGGGTTCAGAACAGACGGTTTAACACTGTATGAACTACACGCTGATTACTGGTTTGATGTGAATAAAAAGCCTCCATCTCCATCCCCACCAGAACTGTATGTTTCAAAATAAACCAGAGTTGAATTGATTTTCTTTAAACTCTGCACAGCCCCCACTCCCCTTCCCTCTCAACACACGCATAGGCATGCACACTGCAAAAACCCAGCTGGACATGCACACACGAATACAGAAGCAGGCCTCACACATAAATGCACCGGTATGTCTGTCTTTCTCACGCAGAGAGGCCCAGACATGACACATCCACCCCCCTCCAGACACACCTCTACACCCCAGCAGAAGGCAGGGGTGCTGCCCACCAGCAGGCCTGGGGGATCCAGTCTGGCTCCCACAGCCAGCCCAGCAGCAGGTCACCCAGGCCAGACCGCTCCCACCACAGCTTGCCTGGCCTCTGCACTCCCGTGGTGGGTCTTGGCAGTAACAGCACGGGCTTAGTTTCCTTTGCTCCAGAGCACGTGAGTTGTGAGTTGAAGACAAATCAAAAACCAAAATGCAAATTATGGGTTTTTTCTGTGTAGTTGTAGCTCATAGAGCAGTGTGCAGGTCCCAGATAGCACCATGTGTGTTCTGCTAACTATTGCTGGTTGCTTTTGCTGCAGTTTCCATGAAGAATAACTGCCCTAAACCCAACCATCTACCATGGTCAACCCCTCTTCTTTCTCTTCAAGGTCACCCCCTCCCTACATTGCTCTGTTTTCTGGTTTTCCAAACTATGTAACACTCCCTCTCCATGTGTCCTTGCCTCTCCCGCACACCCTCCTCTGCACACCCTCCTCCTGCCCCATGGCAAGCAGGTGAGGTCCTGCATCCTGCTCAAAGTTCAGGTGACCCGGACAAGCTGTGCCTCCAGCTGTAGCACCAAACCCTCAGGAGACACTGTCCCTCCCTCCTTTCAGGCGGTAGATCACTTCCATTGACTTTGCTGACGTGGGGCTCCACCGCCCAGGCATGACCAGTGTCCTGTTCTCAACAAGGTAACAGTTACCCAAAACCAGATTTGGTTTTGCACTTTGATGGTTTGTTTTGTTTTGTTTTTTCTGTAAGAAGCAGGGAGGAGAGATGAAACAGGGGAAGAAAGAAGGAAGGAAGGAAGGAAGGAAGGAAGGAAGGAAGGAAGGCAGGCACGCAGGCAGGCAAGGCCCCAGAGCTGCCTACAAATGCTCACCCCCACTGTTTCCAACCTGCTCAACACTCCAGGGGAGCACCGGGGCTCTGGGCACAGCCAAAAGTATTGGTGAGAGGGAGGTGGAAGGAGGGCCAGTTCTTCTTACCTTGAGGGCAGCAGCTGCTGCCAGCACAAGGGAACCCCCGAAGCTTCGTGGTGTCGAGGTGAGAGGAGAGTCCTGCGGGTCGCAGCACACGCAGAAGAGGCGGAGAAGCCGCGCTCGCTCACGGCGGTCTGTGCCTGCGTGCCTTCCCTCGCGTGGGCACTCCGTCCCTGCTTCCTCCCCTGGTCCTGCTGCCGGCTGTGTCCCAAAAGAGAAGGTTTAGGGCAGACTGTTACTTGCTCATATGGCGGATTGGAGGACCCAAGGTGGAAAACTCCCCAGGGGGCAGCGGAGGGGCGG
>NW_009259683.1:9035706-9036576 GCF_000687185.1 Egretta garzetta
TTCTCCCCGGAGCAGATGACAGCGCTCTTCCAGAAGCCTCGTCTTTTTCCTCCCGGGGATTTATCGCCCCTCTGCTGTTTCGTTGGCCCCTCTCCGCCCTCCCACCTCATTTAGGCAGATTCCTATTTTTTTCCCTCAAGCTGCCCGCTCTGCCCCACGCCCGGAGGTGCCCCGTCTAAGCGGTGGCTGCCAGGCCGGCAGCGGATGCGTGCGGTCCCCTCGCAGGGAGCGGCGAAAGTGCATCGCCCCATTTATTCATGGATGGCGATTTCTAGCTTTCCCTCCCAGGCATTCCCCGTTTGAATCTGAGCTGTTGTTAAAAAGACACACCACCTGCTCTGTGCTGCCAGCGAGCGGGGAAGAAGGCACAAAAGCGGGGGATGGGGAGAAATAGCTTTGGCCGCGAACATAAAAGAGAATTTAAAATAAATAAGCTCGGTTCCCAGGAAGTGCCGGACTCGGGCGCCTTCGGGGAGGGCGAACTGGAGCGAGCGGCCGGGAGGCACGGAGTGCGGGCAGAGAGGTCCGCACCCCCCCCGCCTCCCGGTAGGCCAGGTTGGGGGCGCGGATCCTCCCGCGTTTCTCTTAAGACGAGCTCAAGGACTGGTCCGTATGTACGAAGCCGGCGCCTAGTTTCCCCGCTGCTTCCACCTCTGAAGATGGCTTTCTCCGAGCGCAATCCTCCGGCCTGACGGGACGAGGCTGTGCCGTTCCCCCCTCCCCAGCCCAGAAATGTGCGACTCCCTCGGAACGCCAGGCCCCGGGGGCGCTCGGTGACGGGAGCGCGGCGTGCGCGAGAGCGGGACAAAATTAGGATGTGCCTGGATGCTGCCCGGCGGGTAATTTCCCTTTCCTCCTTTTCGCTGGAAG
>NW_009259683.1:9037505-9037924 GCF_000687185.1 Egretta garzetta
CCCTGCGGAATCATCCCCACGCTGCCCTCGGACAAGCTGAGCAAGATCCAGACCCTCAAGCTGGCGGCCAGGTACATCGACTTCCTCTACCAGGTCTTACAGAGCGACGAGCTGGACTCCAAGATGGCAAGCTGCAGCTATGTGGCCCACGAGCGGCTCAGCTACGCCTTCTCCGTGTGGAGAATGGAGGGCGCCTGGTCCATGTCCGGACCCTCAAGCTGGCGGCCAGGTACATCGACTTCCTCTACCAGGTCTTACAGAGCGACGAGCTGGACTCCAAGATGGCAAGCTGCAGCTATGTGGCCCACGAGCGGCTCAGCTACGCCTTCTCCGTGTGGAGAATGGAGGGCGCCTGGTCCATGTCCGCATCCCACTAGCAGGCGGCGTCCCCCCCCCGCATCCCCCCGGCAGGAGCCCTA
>NW_009259683.1:9038450-9040103 GCF_000687185.1 Egretta garzetta
CACGCCTTTCTCCCGCCTCTGTTCGTGCCCGCTGCCTGTGCTGCCAGAGACAGAGAGGTGTAGGCAGATGCATGTGTTACCTTTCATTTCAGTAACGAGTTTTCCGCCCTCTCTGGGTTTTTGCAGATGACATTGTTCCCACAGAAGGAGAAAATGGACAATCTAGAGACTCTGAAGTTGGATACGATTTTTTTTTGGTCTTGTCTAAAAAAAAAAAAAATGTACCAAGGATTTCTTGGAAATTAGAAGAGCAATATCCAAATTCAAAGCAGGGCGTGGGGAGCACTTAAGGAAAGAGAAAGAGACAAGGGCTTTGGACAGTGACTACCCTTTGGGCGTCGGTACAATCCACACATCTCTGCATTCTGATAGAAGTCTGAATCGTTCGATTTTTTTTTTTAATTTTGACGAAGAATGTTGGAATTTAACTTTTTTTTTTATTTGCCTTTTTTTTTTTTTTTGCATGCATTCCCAAGAGGTCGTGCCTATGAGCCACTGTTGAAAGGAAATACATTATTGTGGACTTTCTTCATTCTTGAATGAAACCAACCAACCAACCAAAAAATATCCCTGTAGAGATGAACACTTTTTTTTTTTTTTTTTTTAGGGGGGAATAAGCTGGGCTCAAGCTGTTATATACCCGGTTCCTAACTTTTTTATTATTATTATTTTTCCTCTGAGAAAAAAAATAAACATTTTATTTATTTATTGATGACCCATGTTAAAATGCAAATAGATCCGGTGTCTAAATGCATTCCTATTTTTATGATTGTTTTGTAAATATCATTGTATATTATTTTTCTGCAATAAATAAATATGATTGAAATTTTAATAACCTTAAAGTTTGGTCTCTCTAAGAACTCCGGGTTGGAACTGGAGATAAATACCTGCTTGTTGAGCTGTAAAGACACCCAGGAGAGAGGGGGCACTAGTATAAACAAACCAGGCGAAAAACGCAAATAAACTAGCTACTGACAGACACAGGCACATTATTTATTGAGACAGCTTTATTATTCTGTGCTGCAGCTCACTGCATTGGGGGGGGGGGGGGGGGGGAAAAAAAACTCTCCTCTTTCTCTCCCTCTCCCCCTTTAATCTTAAAGCCAAGCGCCGCCGAGTTGTGCGGCGCTGCCGCTGTGCTTTGCTCCCCCAGATGTACGGCAGGAGCCAGGCCCATTCCCCAGCCCCTGGAGCAGGTATTTTTGCTGATATCCTTGTGGAAGAGGCACGGGTTTTAAACAGGGATTCGTCCATCCGCAGGCAAAGCGAGAGAAAGTGAGATTGAAATCGGGAAGTGTCTAAAGCGGGGTTTTCCGGTGGAAGTGATGTTTGACTGCTCTGCTCTCTAGGGTTTTATATAATATATAGACTAGCGATCACATTCTTCGTTGTACAAAGCACGGAGGGATACGCTAACCCTCCCTCTTCTTTTCTACACGTAGGGCGCACGTTGCCTCTGTTTCTTCTCACGATCCCCTCCGCGGGGTCCCAGTGTGCGGCGAGACCCCAGTTGTAAGAGGGAGGAAACCTCCAGCTCTGAGGGCTCGGAAGGAAGGTGAAAAGGGAAGTTGTTCAAAGCAAAACAAAAAAAAACCCAACCCCAAAAAACCCCAACCATCAACCCAAACCAAAACCAATCCCCAACCCTAATAA
>NW_009259683.1:9042721-9043064 GCF_000687185.1 Egretta garzetta
AGAGTCCCCCGCGGAGATAGGGACCCTGCCGCCGGGATTCAGCCAGTGTCTAGGGTAAATAGGATGGGGTGTTTTTTCAAAACAGAGCCTGTTTGCATAGCCCAGGTTGAGTTGACTTTATTGCCTGAATGTTTTTGTTTCCATATCCACATATTACCGTCTATTGCTGACATAACAGTATTATGAATTTAATATCGTGCATATTTTAGGCCAGTGCGCAATGTTTACAGTAGAGAGCCCGCAGCGCTTGTTTGCACTGCCGGATTAGCGAGGGCTTGGAAATTGGATGGGGGCTCTGGTGGTCGCGGCCCTCCATGACGGAGAAGGGGGGGGAGCCCCCGGG
>NW_009259683.1:9043286-9044246 GCF_000687185.1 Egretta garzetta
GAGCCGACGCGGGGCTTTGGCCGTAGGGCTGGGGCGATGTGAGGGGTTTGGGGGTGGTCTCGGTTGTTCCTTTTTTGGGGGAGAAATCACACCGGGGAAAGAGGGAAAACCGCCCCACGTTTAGGAAGAAAACAGGTTCGAAAAAGCCGAGATGAGCTGCTCGGTGCTGAGGGGAAGGAGCGTTTCGTGGAGGGGGTTACCTGCGAAATACAAGCGAGGAATCACGTGCATTTTAAACCCCCTGGTCACCCTCAGAAATGGGCCGAGAAATCCGGAGCGACTCCGCTTGATGGACTCAAACCTGATTGACTCTGTCGCAACCAGCGAGCGGCCTCTGGCCCAGCCTGCGCTAGCCCTTTCCAGCAAGCTGAAGCTCTCGGGTGAGAAAAATCCCCAGCCCCTTGCCCCGGGGGCTCATGCCACCGCCGGGTCTCCCCGACTCACCCCTGGGCCCCTCCAGCCGGGTCCCTGCGGGGGCCGCTGCCCTCCCCAGGGCACCCGGGCACTCAGCCGGTGGGCTTTCCCGGCTGTGAACCGCTACCTTTGCTTCATTAAAAAAAAACAAAACAAAAAAACCAAAACATAAAAAAGAGATAACTCTGATTTGAAAATACAAACGTGCCCAACGTGCCCTTTCCTGGGTTAGAACGGGGGACTGCAGAGGCCTGGTGCTCCTAGGGCTAGAGCCAAAAGCGGTTAAGTCGGAGTCAGGCTTAGTGAAGGGGAAAAAAAAAGTGTATTAATTTGTCTGTTGGGAATTTTAAATACTCTCGCAATCAGAAAACGAACTCTGCCTTTGGAAGTGCTGGCTGACGTTGCTTCTTTCTCCGAGAGACCAGCGTGCCCCATTTATTCAGAGACGAGCAAACCCGAGCGGAGAAGAGGTCCGGCTCCAGGCAGCTGCCCCGTTCCGTCGCCACGGCCCGGGCCGCGCCGCCGGGCCCCGCGGAGCGCGGAGTC
>NW_009259683.1:9044982-9047240 GCF_000687185.1 Egretta garzetta
CCGCCCTCCGAGGCTGCGCCCGCCCGGTCGTTACGGCGCTCCCTTCACCTGCTCCGCTCCGGCCAGGCGGCGAGCCCGCCGTAAATTATTAGCATCTTTGGGAAGAGGGGGGTGGTGACGGAAAGTCCAGTCCACTCCGCAAGGAGAGGGATCCGGGAGGCTACGGAGCAAAAAAAAAAAAAACAATAAGGCGCACGCATCCACATCCCGCCAGGACTTGTTTTATTTGCTGCGCAACATAACCTGCCCGCAGTAAACATGGCACAGGATGTATTTTACATTAACTTCTGCACCCGCTTCTTTCGACTTCAGTCCACTTAGTGTTCTTGGCAAATCAAAGCACGTGTCCTTTGAAGAAGGTGTGTAATTGGAGTTTAAGGCATGTATGGAATTCCCAGATGTCTATAAAGTAAGAAGGAGCATTTGGCAGGTCACTTGAAGGTGGAGCAGGTTAAAATCACTTGTGCAAAAGTCCCCTTTTTCTGTTTTAAAAGCAAACAGCCGGCCATTTATAAGGACCAAGTGATCGAGATCGCGGGAGGCTTAGAGCGCTTTTACAGAGCAGGAACAATAAAGCTCCGGAAACATAACGATGATGACAACACTCGCCTAAAAATCCGAAATAAAACGAAAAAAAAACCCCCAAATATTCAGATCGGGCGAAAAGCTGTCCGTTGTCCCAGTAATTCCCTGTCTCCTCCACCCGCTAAGGAGCGCCTGCACCCCTCTTATTTAGGCAGTCGTCTTGTCTTGGGTAGCCGATACTTCCCCGCTTTTTTCCTAAAGAGGTGGCATTAAATTTTGCGGGAACTTGACGAAAATTCTCTTGTTCCCTGCATGAACACGGGCAAAAGAAGATGCGTTTCGCTCCAAAATAATCCCGACGAACCACACTGAAATCGAGAAGGCTTACGACTCCAGCAGTAGCAATTAATAATAACAGAAATAATAAGGGAATCGGTTTGGGACAATTAACGGCTCCTCATTTGGCTTTGGGACCTTTACCGGTGCTCGTGCAAAAAAGCGAGGCAGAGCCCGGGGGTTTGGTGGGGAGGGGGGGGGGGCAGGCAGCAAATCCTGGTCGCTGCGGTGCAGAAATCCCGCCGCGCAGAGTTGCGGGACGCGCTCTGCCCTCCTGATGCGGGGAAACCTGGAGATGGGAGGGGGCGGGGGGGAGGAAGGATGCTCTTGGGAAGGGTCGGGGTCGCCCCCTCATGTTTAGGGTTGCTTTGTTCTGTTTAGGACGAGGCAGAGTCATTAAACAAGCAGTCAAGAAAGGAGCAATACGCACGGCTGCAGCCTTGGGGAAAGGGGAGCTTCAGAGGGGAAGGGATTTTGACATGTGAAAAGTTAAGCAGGTACCTGAAGGGGGTTTATTTTGACCAGATGTTAGAGCTTTTATGAAAATGTCACGTGAAGCGAACAGATGTACAACTTGCAAATGGAGCCCCGCCTTGTAAATACTGGGAAGAGAAAGGCTCACAGAAAATCAAGCGTAAATCGTTCCTGTCATTTGCTATATGTGTGTATTTATACACAGATACACAGTATGTAGTTTCTATTTAAATATTGCTTTTTATTTGTTTGCTTGTTTGCGGAAAAGAAAACGCAGCTGTTCGGTCCAAACTTGCTATCCTCTTTCCAGTGTGCCAAGCCAAAGTCACTTTCTCCCTTCCTTCCTTTTCTTCCTTCCTTCCTTCCTTCCTTCCTTCCTTCCTTCCTTCCTTCCTTTTCTTCCTTGTTTCCTTTATTCTCTTTCTTCCTTCCTTTTTTCTTTCTTTTTTCTTTCTTTCTTACTTTTAAAAATATCTATCTTTCTCTCTCTTCCCTGTCTCTTGCTCTCACTCTTGTTCTTGCTCTTTCTCGTTTTCTCTTGCATTCTATCACTCTGTCTCTCTCACTTTTCTTCATCTCTCTCTCTCTCCCCCCCCTTCTCTCTTTCTCTCTTTCTTTCCTTCTTTCTCTTTCTCTTTTTCCTTCTTTCCTTCTTTCCTTCTTTCTTTCTCTCTTTCTCTCTTTCTCTCTTTCTCTCTTTCTCTCTTTCCTTTCCTTCTCTCTTTCTTTCTGTCTTTCTCTCTTTCCTTCTTTCCTTCTTTCTTTCCTGTCCGCCGACCCCCTCCTTTAGTCTCGGGTCCGTTTGATCCCAAGGAAAGTATCGGATCTCTGCTGGGAGGAGAAACTGAGACTAATCAATTGCCTTCTGTTTGAAGGTGGGTAGAGACTGCAAAGAGGAGAGCCTGGGCTGGCAGCCCCGAGCC
>NW_009259683.1:9049898-9090808 GCF_000687185.1 Egretta garzetta
GGCTATTGATCCCATGGCCAGTTAGACTGAAAGATGGGGTTAGGGATTGGGTGGATTCCTAAAATCCTACAGGGCTTGAATCCAAGGAAGAGCAGGGTGTGGGGAAGAGGCTCAGCTTTTGACTTGATGAAGCACGTGTCAGATTCTGCAGTTCAGGCAATTAAAACTCGCTTCTGATCAAAGGGCTTCATAAATCATCAGGAGAAGTGAACTGGCCAGAGACAGCTGTCTGTGTGAGCAAGCGGGGGGCAGCTGCCGATCCCCACCTTTCGGACACTGTCATCCACTCCCACTGCCTCCGAGGAGTCTCACTGGGAGTGGATTTTTCCTGCTGTTTTATGGAGGCTTTTTTTTTTTTCATGACTACCCCAAGGGCAGAGGTGCCACAGCATTTTCTTTCCTGATCAGAGAGAAAATGCTGGATGCTGAGGAAATAGTGATAAAATATATTTCCCTTGTCCTTAAGAATGAAGCATGGATGTCTGATTCTCTGCACCGGGCTCAGCCCAAGGACAGTCCTGAATGCAGAGTGGGGATCACATGCCCGAGAGCTCCTGGCTTTGCCCTCAGTGGGCTCCACTGCTAGGACCTGGGCAGTGAAAGGGAGAGGTAGAGCAGAAAGGGGAGAAGGGAAAAGGGGTTTGCAGCTGAGTGCTTTTTTGCAGCAAAGCCCTTTCAATCTTGGAGTTGGGCACTGGAGCCACGGAGTTCATGCAGCTCTGTATGTGCCAGCCTGGGGTGTCGGGAACAGTCCCACCACTCACCTCCCCACTAATGCGTCCTCTCATGGCAGTCTTGGTGTATTATAGGAGTTTACAGATTGAGGGGCTGCTCTTTGATATTGGAATTTAGGGGTGAACCTGTAAATGGTCTCGAGGTGCTTGTCAAATTTGAGTGCTTTTTGGTGTGATTTATGGCAAAAGGCTCCTTTCTGACACTTCCAGATGCCAAACCTTTCACCTTGCAGAAAACGTGCTTGCAATAGCCAGGGCGAGTTTATGCCTGCTCTTTAAAACAGCTGCTCTGGGGTAATAAGATGGGATGCAAGCCCAATAAGGAACTTTTTTATGAGATTTGCCAGTGGTTCAAATGGTTTCTACAATGGTTTCTACCTCTTTCCAGCATCCAGGCTATTCATTGACATACAACACTGAACCTGTCCTATCCATCTGGAGGAATGCAGGACACCCTTTCTCCCTCCAAATCCTTCCTTCAGATTGACTTCTTAAGTTGCACTTCAGCCAGCTTGTCAACCTTCCTCTGCCCTGTTTGTCATTTGGCCAGCTGAGTCATCAGGAGTCTCTGGAGATCCTTTTAATACAAGGCTTTTCAGAGATTTCTCTGGGCAGAGGGCAACTATGGAGTGAGAATTTGAGACAGGAAAACAGGGGGCATTCATCTTCAGAGCACATCAATCACCATGAACTCTCCCAGGCTACTCCAACAGGCTTGGGATTCCCTTGCCAGAGATGAGTCACAGATAAATTACCAATGGCCCACAGAGAACAAAAGGTTTGGCCAAAAACTGCAAGGGGATGGGTGTTCTCCAAGAAGTAGCGGAAGCCTTGCTAACACATGCTTCTCGATGGATGGTGGAGCCTGATCTGCATTCCTGGTTCTCATGAACAGCAGGAAATAAAAACAAAAATAGATCAGAATTCACTACGTGGTGACTTCTTCCTTGCATTTCTTGGCAGGTGGACTCAGATGTTTGATCTCACTAAGAGACAGAGAGACTTTTCCATCTGAAGTTGAAACAGTCATCCTCCCAGACTGAATGCATCAGCAAAACCAACTAACATTGAACTTGGCTAGTGTTAGGTGGGGAAAGGACTATCACCACGTTAGAGCTAGCATTGCAGCAGCAGCTGTCATCTGATCACTTCCTCTATGGCATTCCAATCAGATCCAGTAAAGCTGATTTTCTAAGATTCTTCATTACTGTGATCAAATTATGCAATAAATGGAATAAAAACAACAGAAGAGAGAAGAGAAAGAAAAAGAGAGAGAAAGAAGAAGAAAGTAAGAAAGTAAGAAAGAGAAAAAGAAGAAAGAAAGAAGAAAAGAGAAATAAGAGGGAGAAAGAAAGAAAAGAAGAAGAAAGAAAGAAGAAAGAAGGAAAGAAATAGAGAAAGAAAGAAAAGGAAAGAAAGGAAGAAAAACAAGCTTTTAAGAGATTTTCCTGAAAACAGAATTAGCAGTGTCTGGTGCGTGGTTGTCAGCATTTATCTGAAAATTCCCAGATAATTCTTCTTGCCTGTGTGTAAGGTTAATAGGAAGGGGAAAATAGAC
The DNA here is from genome assembly GCF_000687185.1 of Egretta garzetta. Classification (NCBI taxonomy): domain Eukaryota; kingdom Metazoa; phylum Chordata; class Aves; order Pelecaniformes; family Ardeidae; genus Egretta; species Egretta garzetta. The sequence goes on from NW_009259683.1 coordinate 9,052,191, forward strand.
CCCTCTGCTTGCATCCACTTTATTTCAATTTACAAGGGTATCTGCTTCCTGTGGATGATAAATGGGTCAAATCCATTTTTTATTGTTTTGTGCAGAACTGATCCTGTTGCTTTGAACCCTAATCAGCACCCCAACAGAAAAGCTAATATATGTAAGAATGGCAGTTTGACAGTCTGCTCTTTTAACAAAAGGCAACCTTGCTCTTCTCTCCTATCCTCTGTTGGCCAACCATATCGAAAGACTTAAGATTGCCTTTGTCTTGCTGCATGCATATTTTCCATGGAATGAAAAAAAACTTCCCCAAACTTCAAACCTATCAAATGTTTAGCATCTGAAGGATATTCATCTTTAGGAGCCAGGCCAAAAAGTCAATAAAAATTTAATTATTTCTGTAGCATATGGGAGCACTTACAAGACCAAAAATGTGATACCATGTATTGGTATTGGGAAGAAACTCAACAATATAATTCCATATTTTCTGGTCAAGACAGTGTCCCCACCAAAAGGCAACACAAGCCCCTGAAACTGCAATTAATCTTGGCAGAGTTTCTAAAACTAACATACAAACAAGTCAGTGATCAAGGGAGTGATTACCTGCACCCTACTTAATGGTAGAGTGGTGCTGTACATCTATATGTAGGGAATAACATGTGTTTATAATTTCTTATTCTTGCTGTCTGAAATGAGTTATCTCCCCTTGCATATGTGGGTATGGGAAGAGAGCAAAAAAAAATCCCAAATATTTTCCTGAAGAAACAGAAAGGAAATCCCCAATTCTGAAGTTAAAAATAGCTTCAATATATCAATCATTAGCAATGTCAGGCAGAGGAATGTTCCTTGTAGGGCCTGATCTAATGGGATCAACTCTGTGGGAGTCCTTCAATTCGTTTCTTGGGGCAATTGAGTAGGCTACTACTGAGTTATTTTAGCATATCCCAAACTAGGTGTTAGATAAAGGAAAATTCAATCTGACAGAGGTAGGAGACTGACATGGAACAGCCTGAGAAGGCCTTTCTGTTATTGTCACATGTGACTCCTTTAGCGAGACTTGCCATCAATCCAGCTCTAGGCAATGACAGATTTAAATGTGAGAACCGCTGTTTCAAGTGATACATACCAGAATGTGATGAAATAAAGCCACACATCCATGCCGTCACTTTAATTATTTTAATTAAGAAGAATAACTATATAAGGTACCTATAACTATATAAGGTACCTAAACCAACATACAGTTAAATTACACCCCATTTGTCTGTCTAACCTGAACACATTCATACATTCAAGCACTCAGCCTTTGTTCATCTTCTAGTATTCATAGGTTCTGGATAACAGGTATTCAAACAGTGATGTCTAACTGGAAAGGACATTGGCTACTGCCTGGTTACTAACTGGTTACCAACTGTTTATTCCATGGAGTCTTGTGCATCTGGAGGTAGAGCAGCTAGAACATTTTGGCTTTATAGGAGCTTTGTTAGTCTCTTAGGTATAAAAAATAAATAAACTCTTTTTTTTTTCTTTTTTTTTTCCCCCTGCAATGTTAATCCCTTCCTTTCCTCCACCCCAAACTTGCTTGGTGGTAGAGTGTAGTTTAAAGGATTTATTGGTATTTCTAACCTTTTACTTCTTTCATACACAGCGTCACCATTGCTGAGTAATGCAGGCATCCCAGATGACTACCAGTACCATCACTGTACTCTACCATAAATTTATGTATGTTTCATGCCCTATAAAGGCAGAGAAAATGGTTAATGTCAGCCAGGAAAATGAGGCAGTCCAAGCTTTTTCAAAGTTGTGTCCTATACTTCCCACAGAATGTAAACAAGTTCTTATGGATTAATAATGCTTGCCCACTTTACAGGACTGTGGGAGGATTACTTCATTAACCTCTAAATATTCTGAGTATATCAAATGGAAGATGTTACCCTAAGTACAATGCATTTAATTCTTTATTTCAATATAAAGTATAGTTTTATATATACCATATAGTTTAACTGTATGTCTATAGAATACGTATAGACCTACACTACTGGTTATATTCCCACTGGTGTAATATATGAAGATGATTTAAACCAGGCAGTCTTAATAGATGTTCATAGCAGACCATGGAGAAGAGTGTGACTGCCATTCTGAATATTTGCTTTTAATTCCTCATCATTAAAGAATTTGGGTAAGCTAGATACCTCCATATTAATATTACATTAGTAATAGTCAACATGTTGCCCCCTTAAAAGCTGCAATATTTAATTCTTTCTTTTCCCTCAAAACAGAATGAAAGCTAGTTTAGTCTGAGCCCAGTAGACTCTGGTAAGGTTACCTTTATCTAAATATAACCTAATGTTCCCAAGAAATTAGGGACTATTATACCTAGATTTTTTATGGGAACAGTCAAGCTGCATGCTACACTTACTGGGTCAAGCACTGACCCTTCTACTCGCATTGAGTAGCATTCCACTCTATAAATAGTCCCACCAAAGCGAATGGAGCCATTAATGAAGCAAGGAGTTACTCACTGTGAACTGGGATCCCAGAACTGCCCGTAACAGTTCTTGTTTTAAAAAAAAAAAAGTATTACCATGTGCAAGCAATGGCAGGATTTTGACAAGGCAGAATGGATTTCCAATGTCAGTGAGGAAAAAGGATTCACAAAGCAGAATGTGATTTGTGCAGTGAATTTTGTACCACATGCTGCCAGTAATAATATGTCTTCCAGTCATAGCAGGAAGTGAATAATTTTTGCAAACCATGATGTAGCAAGGGAGACTGTGACCTTTTTAACTTCTTTCCAGCAGAAGAAGAATATGGCCAGTTGGTTAGCAATGTTGGAGCTAATTGTCCATGAAATGAATTTTAAATTAACTGTTAATTTTTAATTAATTTAGTAATCTCTCTTGGGAAATCTTCAATAATTCAATGAAGTAACAGTTACGTAACTGGACATTTTGCAGCCTCATCAAATATATTGAGTTTGCCTTTTCCAATGCAGACTATAGATCTCACAGCTGTATTAGCAGAGTAACATCCCTCTCAAAAGCTGTAGCTGAAGAGATATAAGCTGATGTTTATTTGAGAGTCCAACTACTTTTTTTCAGTTTTAAACCTCTTCTTCCCATTGCCACTGCTAGAGCCAAGGATAGCTGTATTGTGAAAGGAAGGATCACAATCCCAAGGCAACGTGCAGTTTTCTTAACAGCTTATACACAGCACATCTTTGTTTCATTCAGCTCCAACAGAATGCATGGGAGAACAGTGCAAACAATCTCTTCCTCCATTCTCACCTCTCCTTTAATTTATGGTAACATTTCTGGCGTGAGCCTACAGAATTGCTCCTGAAGATGTCATTGAACTAGTAGCATTCTCTCCTATACTATCCCAGGAGCTACCTTGAAAATGTTGTGAGAAAACCAAGCAAATGGATTTTCAGCCCTGCAGTTTAATGCTGATGCATTTGGTCCCTCTGGGCATCAGACAAGGTAAATCATGCCAGCAGAAAGCCTCTCTTTCCCAAGCTAGAAGCAAACAATTGCTTCTGGAAATCTGCTCTGTGAGTGATGCAACGAGAGTTTTTTAAATGGTGCTGAGAACAAAGCTGTTATGAACAATCCTCAATATATCTGACTGTCAGTATGGCCAAAAGATTTTGCCTCCTGAAAAAAGTCTTGTTTTCTCAACACTTACTCTTCTTACCCGAATGTTCGCAAGTAAGGAAACACAGACTTTGCTATTCCCAGCAAAATAACCTCTCCCCTGGGGCTATGACAAACCAATGGTAGTTTCTTCTCATTGCACAAGCCTGGATTAGAGACAAGGGCAGGAGGTTTGCCAAGGCCACCTGCCCCAAGTCAGTTAGCCAAACCTTGGGGACCTGTAGAGAAATGACCCACTGACTTTTGTGGAGCACACAGTAGGCATCAGCGGGCACACTGCTGCCATAGGAGGGACTCCACAGGTCCAGTAGTCCTAATGCCTGCATGGTCATCTGTCCCACAAGGGCTATAACCAGTGCTTTCAAGCCTTACAGTCAAAACAGCTACTGGAGGAGACTGGTCTGGGATAATGAAGTTAGCTATTGCCCAGCTGCACAGATTGTGAATTCCTAAGCTTCATGGATTTTATCTGAAGTATCAGTCAGCTCTTCACAACCTCTCTCCACTCAACTTTAGTAACATTTCTACTGCAATTTCAGGCATCAGCTCTTCCCCTCCATTGGAAAGGCTAAGTAAGAATAACTAATTACTGGTGGAAACAAACCATTTTTTGATGCAGTATTTTTTTCATTGCTTGCCAGTTTGGGACCTCTCCTCGCAATTTGGGATGCATTTATTACACAGCAGTTCATTTTTATGGGATACATATAAGGGAGTGGAGGCATTGTTTCAAAGCCTTTGCTCATACGGCAGACAAAAAGCTTTTTGTGCTGATACGCAGAGATGATGGACACAGGTTGTGTTTATTTGCTACTATGCTTCGTAAAGGTATTAATCATCAGCCTCATACTGAACTTTCTTTTTCTGCCTGTAACATCAAAAGGGAGGTTTAAAGCTCTATAACCTTTTCTCAAGAACCCTACTCTTGAGTATTTCTGTTTCTTGTTTTGCTTTGTGGTCACTAACCACAGGAGAAATTTGTCTTTTTTACATACGCTGGAAATAATTTACTGCCCTTAGAAATATTAAACCACAAGAAACCCCCTACATTAAAGTAACATTAAGGGTCTGCCTAAAACCCACAAAAAGCCAGGAAATTGAGAGTTAAAGCTGAAACTCTGATCTGATACTCCAGCCTTAATTTACCTCATAGGGTATAGGTACAGCTGGTGTCTCCAGTGAGGGAGTGAATGTTGCTGGGTGGAGTAGTAAGCATTTTCTGTAGCACCAAGATGCAACAGCCTGCGTGAAATACAAGTTTATTAAGAGTGCATTTGCTAAGGGTGACCCCTTTTTATACTCAAGTTAATTTAATAGGATGAATGGCCACATGGAGCTTCACCACAGCCACTGCTAACTTCACCTCCATAGCTCATCGGCTAGGTTTCCTTCTTTAGGCTGCCTCAAACAGCTTTTGGTCAGGGCATTCTCCTAACTTGAAACATGTACTGCTGGGCAAATGATGAGCTACTCCTAAGGTTTGCTTTGTTGATTGCAAGGAGATCTCAGCAATCATTCATTTGGGTTTTCTCTTACCCTTCTCTCCTGTTCTGGTGCTCAACAAGCCTTTACCTGCCTGAAACACTGTCCTATCAAGAAATGCAACAGAATCTTCTGGACCAACCACAAAAGATTGAAAGAAAAGGATGTTGAAAACATGCAGAACACCTACACACACTGGTATATGCAGAATTGATAGCAATAATCAAAGCATAGAGATGTAAACCATAAGATTAAGGTCTAGGGAACTGTTGGAGCGCCACATGATGAACCCATGGAAGTTAACAATGCCGGGCAGTGAGAGACAAATCTTGGTTATCTGGGTACTCATGGGTATCGCCCTTTTCTTTTCACACCAGCTGAACACCACTATCAGTCAACAGGAGGTACCTGACCAGGTAGGACCTTTAGGCATGTCCTTAACTTTCTAACAGGACAAATGATTATTAATAGAAAGGAGGAAAAAAGCTCAAGGTCATTTCTCACTTGAGAAATTTTCAGCTTCACAAGGTATTTTTTGTCCCTACAGCCTAACTTGCCTTCTGGAGTTTGCTGGCACAGGAGGCTGTCTCAGTAGGTTCCAAAGGATTAGGCAAATTCACAGACAATATGTTGGTAAACAGAGACCTAGTGAGTGATGTACCTTGGAGATCTTTAATAACAGCTGTGGATGCTGAAGTTGTACAAGGCATATGTGTACTAGACTCACAGTTCTGCCATCTCTGACATCAGAAGTGGGCTGGATGGACCACTGCTCTCACCTAACAGGGCTTTACTTCTATTATTCAACTGTCCAGAATGGTAACAAATGACAGTTTCATACTTAACTCTTATTTATTCTTCTAATTTTCCTTGTGAAAGACTTTTTCTTTTTGATTGATCAAACCTCAGGCAAAACTACTGAGTAAGAGCCGTGCTTCTCTTACTCTGCTGAAGAATCAGTACCTTGCTCAATCTGCTTTGTATTTAGATCTGGGTGCAGCACAGTCCTGTCCTGCTACATATGCCAGCTTTGCTTCTCTACTAGCAAGCAGATAAGGAGAGGGGAGAGGCAGCAAGAAAGTGGAAAACAAAACCATTTTGGGAGCCATAACCTGGACCCACCATGGAGAACTTGAGACAGTTGTTTCAGAAAAGCAGCTTCTTTGGAACTAGTAATAAGATAGTGCTGCTCATAATCCTTTTTTCAAGATTAAAACCACCAGTTCACTGGATGGTTCGGCGAATTGGGCAGGTTCATCTTAAGACGGTGAGGTGGTCCTGAGAGTCTTGAGCAGGTACTGGACTGTAGCCACTTTTCCCTTTCTGTGTTGCTACCTGAGAGCAAAGTCTCAGCTAGATGGAAAGCTGCCCCTAAGAAATACTGATGTAGGGAAGGAAATGTTACTGTGAAACTAATTGAGACTCACTGACTTCTTTTTTAGTATCAACAAAAGCTGTTAAATGACAGATGTCCCTATTTAGGCCTATAACCAGCTAAGTCAGGGGCAAAAGTTATGCTGTGAACACAGTCTAGACCAGTGGACTGTTATATCTCTAATATTCTACCTGTGGCCTGATTTGCAGTGAAGGATGATTTTATTAATGAAGTGAGAAGTGTGGGAGAATTAGTAGAGAGCTGACAATTACTAAAAAAAATTCCATTATTTTACAGCATTTATCTTCTATAGTATGTTTGTCATTATGCTTCAGCAGCTTATCTGTGACAATCGAGTTGCATGAAGCTTTTTCACCATAATAGTGTAAATTTGCCAGATGTTTGACATGGAAGTTACCAGGGCTGAGAGGATTTAGTTGCTGAGATCAGATGAGATTGGTGCATGGAATGTAGCCAGGCTGGAAGAATTTGTAATACCTTATGCTATCACTGACATTACCTCTGTGCTCTCTCAGACTAGGAGGCTGCTCACTATTAGGGTAAGGGTATTCACATGATTAATTTGAGGCTTACACATTTTGCCACACACTGTTAATGGAGAGTATCATCACACCAGTGCTTTAACTCTTCCTCTTGGCATTATCTTCTGCTGGTTTGGGTTTTTTTAAGGCTTTCAAGAGGCAATAATCCTAAATACCACGCATGGAAACGATAAACTGCTTGTTGTGACTTTACTTTGAACAAGTTCTCCTGCAGAGTATCATATTTAAGTAAATTGCCATCAAGTACAGCGAGCAACACAATCATTCACATTCAAACAGAGCCTTTTGATCATATTCTACAATGCAATCAAGAATCACATGAGAATTCAAGTACGCACCGACCTCATTCAATGCTAACTAGGTGAGAGAGAAAGGGGAATTAATTGTGGATGTCAACTAATTGGCTGATGCATTAGCATAAAGAAACTTGCACTGGTTATATGTAATAACTGTATATAATTGTAAAAGGCTCATGTTCACAGTGCTCTACAAATGTATGGTTACTCACAGCTGAAAGATTATTAACACTGTTTCATGTGGGTACCCCCACCCCCCCATTTTTCTCAGATCAGAAAAAGATTTGGAGCTTTTTATCCACAAGACACATTAAGGTCACCAACTGCTAATTGATGAGTTAATTGGGGAAACTTAGAGACTCTGTTGAACCTCAGCCAATAATTTACCTGGTAGATTTAAGCAGGGCAACAGATGTGGAGGTGGAACCTCTGAAGGAATGCATGGCCCTGGCAGAGCACCGTCTCTGCCCCTGTTTAAGTGACAAGTGGAACAGCAATACGAGGAGGAGGTGAGAACTGATGCTCTCTGAAAATATCCCTTGGTTAATGTGCACATTAGAAGAGAAATGTTTCTTAGAAAGACTACTCATCCTACATTCACACAGACACAGAAACAGCCTGCAGTTATAACCTTGGCCTCTGTTAGTGGCCACTCATTCGCAAATAGCTTTGTACGCTCCTCCATGAAGTCCCTTCTCTGAGTACTTTCTCTTAACTTTCCTGGAAGGTAATTCTCTCCTTTCTTCCAAACCCCATCTCCAACATGCCTTTTTCAAGTTTGGTTGTTGGAAATTAGCCACCTAATGCTGTTTTTGTTAAAGTGCATCTGGAAATAACAGTTGTGCCTAATGCTCGAAGTAAAACCTTTGTGACTACATGGTTCTATTTTCCCTTCTTTTTACTCGACATCTCCAGCTGTGCAGGCTATGGCTGAAATCCTGAGCTAATGGGAGTCACTAGTAGGACTCCCATCGACTCCCACAGCTGGCAGAGTTTGGATGGCATGAAGCACTGATGAATATTCTAGTGCAAGGAAATATTATTGATGAGTTCTCATCTCCCATCTTTTTTTTACCCTTGGATATTGCTCGTGCCAGTTTGGGAACTTGTGCTTTGAGCTCCATCCTTCAGGGGATAGGGAGGCAGCTTCCACCATCCTGAATCCTACCTGAAAATGAACAGAAGAGAGGGTTATCTTTCCTAAAGCACTCTTCCTTCTACTGGGCACTGAAATAAAGTTTGTAAAGGAAACTACCCATCTAAGAAGCCCGGTCTGAAGCACATCATTCCCTGAAATCTGCTAGAACAGCCAATTGCTATGATTTAGTGAGTTACCTGAAAGAGACATGCTTTCACCATTGCTTTCTGCACTAGTTCTTTGCTTTTTAGTGCACTTACACTGTTTGAATAGTGCACTTACTTACACTGTTTAAAACTCCTTACAGTGGAATATGCCTGGGGGGACAAATAATCACTGCCTGAAAACACCACAAACTTAATTTGCCACTTCTCCCTCTTCTTGAGAGAAAGAGAAATAGAGGTGGAATGAACCTCCCCTGCTAGCCTGGCTCTTGTTTTCCATCCCTAAATGAGATTGGCCACACTGAGTTTTGGCATAAAGGGGACAGCTTCTTAAAAGCAGTTCCAGGACTCACTCCTAGCAATGAGTAATTCGCTCTAGCTGTGGGGATAACAACGGGTCTGCTTTTGCAGAACCTGTATATAATAATTTTTTAGGATGACTATACATCCCTTTACCATTTAAGAATGAGAAGCCTGGTGTGGAGAGATTTTTCAGTTTTCCAGTAGTTTAAATCTGTAGCTCAGCTTGGGGTTCTTCTTGGCTTTACTTTATTATGTTTGATATGGGCATTTTGGGGCAGGCAGGAAATGAAGAAGGCTGTATTCAGGCTGCAGTCAGGTAGGCAGCTCTGGCTTGGTCACAGACTACCTCTTTCTGTTCCATCTTTGCCAATTCCCTCAGTCCGTATCCTATTCTCCTTTGCGTTTTACTCTCTCATTGTGCTTGGAGGATGTGAAAAAATGACAGGGGTTTAAAAAATTAATGGATCAAAAGTGTCCAAATGAATCAATATTTTTTTTACAGCTACTTCAGGAAGTCTATATACACAGCCATGCAGGTAGATTTTAGGGAGCAATAACCTCTGGGGAAGGGGAGGAAGAGAAACTGGGCATAGGCTCAGGAACAGCTGGAGTAGCACACTTGACTACAGTTTCACTTCCAGCCTCTGGTTCAATAGGTTATAGAAGGCACATCACTTCTATGCACTGGGACTGGATATATTCCCGTTGCCATCACAGGAAGGAGGAGCTGATCTGTGAATGATACTAACTTCATATTAAGCCCTGTTCTCAAAAGCTAGGGCAAACCAACCGTTTTCTTGGAAATAAATGCAAATGTGAATTTATCTGAGATTTCAGGACTGATCAGTGGTGAGAACTTGTGAACTGACAGAATGGCATGTTTCACATCAGAACTGACGTGGACATGTGTGTGTGCATGTGTGTCTATACATATAACAGCTTAAGGAAAAGGGAACGTAATTGTGCTTCCTACTGGGCAGTGCAGAAGGAGAAAAAGATCTTGATTGTTCTGTTATCTTATTTTTTTGGCAATTTTAAGTGTTGCCACCCCTAATGTGTGCTTGGCTCCCACCCTTCACACATACATTTGATTTTGAGATTGGATACATTTGAAATTTTATCCACTTTTGATTGTGCTTAGAAATTTTTTCCAATTTTTAGTTAAACATTTTGTTTCTTCTTTCCAAGAGCAACACCATTTTCTTTTTAACTGCTACTACATTTTTGAAACTTGAACTCTATTGCTATCTTTCTGTTGTGATGAAAAAGTTTATTTGTTTCATCTGAACTGAATGTCACCTAAAGCAGACTGGTTATGAACAGTCTATCTATCCTGCTTCTGTTATCGGTGAGCATCCCAAATCCTCTGTAGTTTTGCTGCCTGGTTTTCCTTATGAGACATTGAATCACAAAAGGTATTAGGCATCAAAAGAGGTAGAAATGCCTAGGAAGATCCATAAAACACCCAAACTGAGTACATGTCTACCACATTCAGATTCTTTCATCTGCAGGTAAAAGCGGTGACCTGGCTTTAAAGATTTAACCATAAGATACCTGTCTAAAGACAGTAGAAAATCTGTGGCAGAGAAAGAAGTCAAACGCAGCTGAATGAGGCACTTGAGACACCCCCTCTCTGGAGACAAGTTGGTGCAACCTTGGCCCCAATTTGCAAAAGGTGGTTTGGTTGCAACTTCTTGCATGCAGATGCTCTTTAGGTATGCAACAGCCATCCTTTGTATTGGTGGCCAATATGTGCCACCAGCATTGGCTTATCACTGCCTATAGAAGAGGAAAAAAATTCTGGGTATGCTAGGGCCAGGGCAGAGGGCTGGGTGCATTTTAAAGTGGTAGAAGGAGCTGCTGAAAAGACTAGAAAGATGTGGTACCTTTCTTTCTCTAGCGTGCATGGGAAAGGGTTCAACATCCCAAGATGCCAAGTATTAGACTTCTGTCTTTCTTAGAACTTACTTTTTCTAGAATCTTGGGTTCAGTGATATTTCTCCAAAGGGTAGCACTAGCTAGGGTAAAGGCTTGGATTCTCTGCAGAGCCAATATTTAGTTGCCTGAATCTATACAAAAGAAACCTCAAGAAAGGAATGAGATTTCCTGACTTTCCTTATTTTTGTTTGGTTTGGTTTCACTTGGTTTTGGGAATGTTTTCGTGAAAAGTTGTATTTGCATTACTGTGTCTTAAATTCTGCCACATTTTGATCATTAAACCTATTCTAAACCTCTGTAGGTATCTTGGATATCTTTGGATATCAAAGAAACCTTCCTAAAGATACTTAATTTAGAAGATGTAGAAGAATCACCCTTTCAATACAAAAAAACCACCAGCTTACAAAGACATGAAAGAGTCTATTCATTGTAGTGGGATCCCTTCCCCTTCCCTTCCCTCGTCTGTTTTCAGGGTAGTCAATGTGACTGTCTTCTTTCACTCACCTTAGTCTGAGAAGAAATCAAAAGGTAATTTAGCATAAGAGCTTCCTGTTGTTAATTCCTTTCTTTAAATATCTTCACACCCCATTTTACCACTCTTTGGGTTCACACTAGATTTCACAGTGATCAGAGATGGATATTAAAACTCTAAGAAAAATAGAAATAATTTCTTAACTGGAGCACTGCTGTAATATCCCTAGTCAATGTTCTGCATTGTTTTCTTTGTGGTATGGAAAATTTCTTGGAGAGAGAGGAAAAAGCCGAGCATGCACTGAGGAGTTCACTTGAAACATTTATCTTCCAAATCTAGGGTATCACTGGTGGTCAGCTGTGATATTATACATAAATCTACTGCAGATGAAACTGAGAAAAGCCTTTTCAATATTATTTCCAGCTAAAGTGGTGACAGAAAACATTATGAATGCAATAAACAGAAAAAAAGGGAAATGCAAGCTTATACAGAAAGGCAGATTTACATTTTTCCCAGCTCTTCGCCAGCTAACAAAAGTACATTTCTGACTCTGGGGTCCACTTTTATTGGAGGTTGCTGCAGCAACCTCACTCATGCATCCGGCTAAATTTGGAGGTTGCAATAACCTTCCTTCCCCCCTTGATATTAGAGATGCTAGAAACATTCTGGAGACTCACTTTAAGCAAAGGAATCCCTCAAATGAAACAGGTGTTGAAGATGAATCATTTTACTTGACAGCTTATATCCCTATAGCCCTGACTGGAAAAGCTGTATCCAGCTGAAGAATAATAAAATTTTACATTCTTTTTATCATATTATTTTATTGATCACTGTCTTGTAGGATTATTAGTTAGTAAATCTTAATGTTTCCCTATCAAATGAGGATGCTGTGAGGAAACATTTTCTGTTTATTTTCAGACAGTGGAAATCCTGATTAAAACTCTGTTCCTTTCTTTAAAGAAAGTTCTCATCTCTTCACTCCATCTCTGACCCTTCTCAAGTGCCCATCCCCTTGGTCTGCTCAGAGCTGTTGCCAGTGCTTTAATCTCCTCTCACTACTGTAAATACATACCCAGAGTAGAAGGCTGCAATTTCCTTTGACTTGAAAGTCACATCCCAGCTATTTACCAAAAGAAGCTTAGTGGCTTTAAGGCAGATCAGCTAAGGAAAGGTCATGGTCTCACCCTATGAGGGTATCCAGTAGGGCGTCCAGTAATGAAGGACAAGTGTACTTCTGAACAACTGAATGTCTCTCACCCCAGCATGTGAGGTGCCCATGCACCAAGCTGGGAATACAGGACAAGCCACAATGAGTCCTGATGGTGAAGTTGGATAGAAGCATCATTACTGCTGCTGATCCCCTTCCATCTCTGCATCACGTAACTGATGTGAGGGAGTGTAGCCTGAAGCACAAAAAGATGGCACTACAGCTGAGTTCCAGCTGTATTCCATCATAGGGATAGCATGGTGAAGCACCCACCAGCATCTAACACCTAAATGTGAGCTAGCCATACGTATGTTTAAGAGGGTTGCAAACTTCTCACAGGATTTCTTTCCACAGTACTGCTGAAGAAGCCAATGCTTTTCTAACTAGCCAAGGGGTGGGACCTCCTGTGAGATCCCACCCAAAGTTGCCTTCATTTGGCCTGTGTCATGAGCCTGGTGACTCTGTGTTGTGCGGCAGAGCAGCAAACGCTTTGATCCACTGCTTGCATGGGAAAGAATTTGAATGCATTGAACTCTTTGTAGAAATGAAGTTTTCTTGGACCAGCCTGAAGGTTTGCTGGGCATAGTTCCTTCCCAGGGGGTTTTCTCTGATGTGAACCAGAACCATCCCAGCTCTAGCTCTAATAACCTAGTATATTTTGCTTCCTTCTGCACTTTAACTTTTAACACAATCACCTTTCTAGGTCCCAAAGCTGCAGTTGTAACCATGCTCACTAACCCATTGAGCATCTTCAATAGATGAGGTATCCTTGAGGAAGAGCAGATCATACTATTTCCCCCTGGAGTATTTCTAATCTGGAAAAACTTTAAATACCAGTTTTGAAGCTCTTCCACTGGGTTGGCTGAGACCATCTCACAGATACCTTAATGACTTCTACAAATTCTCATGCCAGTTCTGATCCCTTGTCAGCTACAGTGTCCTAGCAAAAAAGAGTACTTTTCATACAAGAAAACACAGAAGAAATACATAAACCAGATTTGTGTAAGTGGGATAGATGTAATATCGAAACTACAGACTTCATCAGCTACTCATTGTGTTTCTAGGTGTCTTATATAATGGATATAACTCATGAAATGGAATCAAGACATTGTGGCTGACTTTGAAACTAGTTTAATTTTTTTTTAATTTAAGTTTAATCTTTTAAAAGATTAAAGGCTACGTTTATTTTGTTCTTTTTTTTCTTTTGAAGGGATTGAGGGACCTCCAGGGATTCTTCTAAAAATACAGAGAGCATCAGAATGACTAAATTAAGGCAACTTCTGCTACAGTGAAGTAAAAGTATCAGGAGGAAAGATTGTTCCAGCTTCTGCAGTAAGCAAGGGTCTTTCTGGTAAGATATAAGATAGAGTTTCTCTAAAGCTCTTTAACTTGCATTTGGAACTAAACTTTGATTGGAGAAGAAATCAAAGAATCAATCAGCTTTTTTTTTTCCTGTACCAAAGGGAGTCCAAAAATTTGAGATGTCTGTGTCAATGTTTAACCTCACAGTAACAATGTTTTAGTATTTTCAGAAGGGTTGGGGGAGGTTGGAGGCTGATGGTGAAAGAAGTGGTTTTGGCTCTTAGGTTTTCATGTGATTCAGATGAAAAAGAACCTGGACCGTTTCTCTGTATCATGTAAAATCCATTTCTTCCTTTTACTGCATGGCGCACATCCCAAGCTGCTTAGAAGGTGCACGAAGGGAGTAGATAGTGAAGAGAGGTCAGGAAAGACATCTAAAAGGATGGAAGCTGTCAAATGAACAAATTGTATATATTTTCCTCTGTGCAGTATATGCATAGGCTAAGAAACCAAGAAAAGAAAGAAAATCTTCCAGCATGTTTTGTTTCTCATATCTGGCTTCAAAGACAGATTCAAATGTTGGCCAAAGAAAGTACATAAATTCTGGGGCCTATTCAACAGGAGGTAGTGATCCTTTTCAAAATTCATAACTCCAACAGAAAACCATCACTCGTGGAATGCACTCCATTTGGTGAAAAACATTCTTTCCAGCTCTATTGAAAAAAAGAGAACTTAAAGAGAAAGAGCTAAACCACGTTGTACTAACATATGAAGACATACCAGAAGTGGGACTAGCAGCAGCTTCAGCTAAGAGGTAATATACTAACTAAGGTTATCTTGATCTGGGTTATTGCTTGGCTAGAGTGTTCTGACAGATTTGCATAAGTAAATTTAAAATATTGCATTATGTTTATTTTGGAAACCCATGTTGAAGCGAATTAATTTCTTTAAAAGGAGTGCATTTCGGGAACTATTGTTTTCATAAGATAAGGTTTTTCTTGGCTAAACCCATGTAACGCAATAAGCATGGTCACAATGGCTACCACTACCTAACCTTGTTAACACCATTGCCTCTGTATTTATTTAATTATTATTGCTACTTTACAGAATTTTCATTAATGTTAGCAGTGAGAAAAATCACCACTCTGTTGCCAGGGTCAACAGTCATTTATGAGAACTTGGTCAGCTTCCGTGAGTTAGTGTTTGGCACACATTTAAGAGTGTTTTCCCCCTGTAGTTGTTCTCAGTTTTGATATTTCTATGGCAATTTTCTTCTAAAGAAAACCCCATTCTCATTGGGTGTCACTTATATCAAAAGTAGCCTGAAACTGAAAGTTTTAAAAAGGTGTGTGAAATGCAGGTTAGTCAACTCTGCTGTGCAGATGGACCAAAAGTTAGCTATAGGAAAAGGTATGAAGAATTCACAAGTCTTTCCAGCCAGCTCGCACGTGTTCAAGGAACATAAATCCCTTTGTAATTTTGGAATATTTCACTTCATAGAATAAATGGATTAGAGACTGGATTAAAACGTGAAATGCTGAAGTGTGAAGTCACAGCCTCTGTGCTGATGCCTATTTGCTGAAAATTCCACAGGGACCATAAGATGGCCATTCTTCACACCTGCCTGCTCATGAGGCCTCTGAATGGCCTCACGTGTGCTTGGTGACATGCTAAACAGCTGGGAGCATTTGAGCAAAGAAATCTCTTCATGGTCTAGACACATCACGATCACCCATCAGCTGAAGCTTGCTGCATCTAGCTGCACATCCCAAGACTGTGGCTAGACCCTCCTAGGGCTGGTGCATACAATTACTCATCTAACTTCAGGGAGGCCAGGATTTTCCCTGGAGGAAAATCATCATCAGACTTTACATTCAGTGGAGCTAAAATACTATATACAGCTAAGAATCAGCTCCCCTATTGTTTCGATTCCATGATGGTACATATATTCATAGCTGTGGTATGTACAGAGCTAGAGATAGACATATATGGAGCATTATAGTACTCTATGCTCATATAATTTGGCATTTGGATGGGTAGCTAACCTAAATACAGCCATGGTAGTTTGGCAGATATGCATCTAATCTAATTTATCTTAAAATACAATTCTGCTTTTAAAAATGACTTCATTAAAGTAGCATCTTCTGACTCAACAAGCTCATCCTGTGTCAGTACTTGGTGGCTTAGCTGCTTACTTTAATGACTGAAGTTAATTTTTGTCAATCATGCTCTTGACAGTCCTGTACTCTGAGGAAGAAATGATTTTGTAGAAGTAGCATTCTGGGAAGATCTCTGCAGCTCGGGAATTTCCAGGTTAGTTCACAAGTGATTGGAAACCCTTCCACACACCTCATTACCCCTGCAGGTTCAGTGTTTTAATGTGAGCTGTTTTTTCTTGCACGTGGATCATATGTAGGAGAAAAGCCAATTCAGAACAAATAATGTTGCAATAAATTACTCGCACAAGTAAATTACTCACACTCTTGCTCTCTTCAAAGACCTGTGCTGAGCACCATGAACAACATTTTAAACAGTGCTCAAAGGAGTGGAGAGTGCTGCTCTGTAACTTAAAGATGCATCTGCCACAAGTGACAGTAGTAAACACCTGAGTAAAACTGTGCTTCAAAACCAACGAGCAATGACCATGTCCCTGCAGAACAATACAAACTGATTCAATAACCAGAAAGGACAAAGACAATAATCTGTCTTTTAGAGCACAGAACATTTTCTAGAACATCTCTGTGAGTTGCCATGCTACTGTCCCTGAACTCTCCCTCTGACTTTGCAGTACACTTTACATTCCCATCTTTATTTTACATTTTCAAAACAATTTCAAAGCAATCTCAGTTGAGAAATAACATTTGACCAAATGTAAAATGGCTGAAGTCTGCTCTTCAGATTTACTGCAATAAATTGCTGCAAAATACATTTTGGGGCAAAATGATGCACAGAGATATAAACAAGCAAAAGCACAAATCTAGCTTATATGGGAATATTTTATGATGGAGGGCACACTCTAATTAGATCAGATGAAAAAAGCAGACAGAAAAGTGAGCCAATAATGATGCTAATAGTGCAACTGAATGTATAATCCAAGTGATAGGATGACAGAAATGGAGCAAGAGACAGATACATATATAGAAATGCAAGCAGCGCTGTTGTTCAGCCAGGTTTGTTACATTCCCATGGAGACTCATGTTTCATGTGCTAAGAGCCACTACTCCTCTCCTACACACATTAAAACCACTCACTTATTACAGACACAGATACAAACAGCAAATCAAACACCTTTGGAAATAAGTCAAACGTATTAATATGTCAGGGATAGCTGTCTTCAGTAGTGGGTTTCTATTTCAATAATAAATCCCTGTGGGAGAGATAGACATCCTCAGAGTTTGGACATTTAAAGTCTGAGTCCTCTGGAGGTCTTATTCACAGCTGAGTGTAATAAATAGAGAATAATTTCTATTCCAGTAGGCTTTGGTCAGGCTTCTGACATACTGCATACATGAACATTAATTCCAACTGAAACTCATGAACATTAATTCTAACTGAAACTTTGCTCCTTTTAAAAGCTATTTTCATGCAAGCTACCCTATGGAATGCAATGGAGCTCTTTGGGTAGGAACCTCCTACATCTCATACAAGAGCTAAGGGTTTTCTGTTATTCATAGTAAAAGCACTCAAGAACTGCATGCATGCAGAGAGGATGGGATGCTGTGCTCTTACCGGTACTGCAGAAGGCAGCAGTTTGAATCAGACCCTTTTCCAGAGGCTTATCATTCTGTCATTCTGCTCTGCGTGTTGGCTTACCTTGTCTGTGTGGTGCCACACGCCATTCTGAAGATCAGTTTGCATAGCTGCTTTCTTCCTCTGTACTATCATTGCTCACCCTATTTTTCACTGGCTTCGAGGCAACTCTCTTTCCTCCTTGGCATTAACTGAATAAACAGAGCTCTTTAAGGATCTATCTCCTTATCCAAACTTGGAACAAACTATGGGCTGGGAGGTAGACTAATGAGTACCTTCTGCACTTACAGAAATGGTAGGACTCCTGCCCTGATAGAAACAGAGATTTTGGTGTCAGGCTCTTTTAACTGCTATGTCACTGTCCAAGCAAATGTTTGATTGTCTCTTCTTTTCTGGTGTATATTAAAGCAGAATAAAAGTAAGAAAAAATAACTCCTGTCCCAGGACTGTTTAAATTGACAGAAGTTTTTTTTTACCAGCAGGTTGGTTTTGTAGGTAAAATACGCACAGATGAGCTCTTCAACTTCTATTCACAGGGTCTTATTATGGCTTTAAGCTCCTCTTTGCATTAGCTATTATTGGTGCCAGGTATCTAGAGAGAAAATGTAATTTCCCCCTCATGGTTCTTCTAGAGGCAGGATGACAGACCAAGATTAAACCACTCTACCTCTGTTCTCACAGAGGTTCTGGGTTGTTGGAGGAATAACTTTGGAGCAGCTAACATAGTCATCCACAGTGGAAAAAGAAACATATTCATAAACCCAAAAAGCCAGGGCAGGTCTCCTAGTCTCAACGGGTGGTAGCAGGAGGTGGCTCTAAAAGGAAGTCAAATGCTTTAGTTTATAGCAAGAAGTCCTTTTAACTTCATACTAAACTGGGATGGAGGCATATACCTAACTGAAGCTGCAGGGCTCTACATTTAGAACAATCTTTGATGAAAGGAAACCAAATCCTAAGCTCATTGAAGCCAATGGCAGCATTCCCACTGACTTCAGTGGGAACAGGAGGTAGCCCGTGGTCATTACAGAATTACTAAGGAGCTAAATTTATTTAAATCCAGATATGACAAACTTCTGTTTGTGATGGCTTCTCATAGAAGAGATTCCGGTAATAATAAGAGCTGACTTTGGTATTTCCATTCTCGCAAATATATTAGACAGCTAGTCTACTTAGCTCAAAATGTGCTTAAGTCATTAGAAGAAACAGGATACCACACCCAGTTTATAAAGCACAGATTCTTAATGAAGCCACTCTTGAAGGAACTCGGACTGCTTTGCACAGAGAGTACTGGTTGCTAGAAGGCACAGACGTGAATCTAGAGAGGGTTTTGCTGCAAAATGTATAATATTTAAGAGCCTGAATGCAGTGGTTTGTTGTTGTTCTTTTCACACATCTCTTGCTGCTTTGTTGTTGCTGCTGGCTTTGAAAGATGAATGTAAACAATGGGAACAGGTTCACGCCTTCTAATTAAGAGACTTCTGTTAAGGTTAAAAGCAGCAAAAATTCAGCACTCAGTGTCCCTGAAAGGACAGACAGCTTAGCCCCTCTCTCTTTGCACAGGCAGTAGAAGGCACAGTATGTGATGTAGCTTGCCTGGAGCCCCTATTCCAAGTTTGACACATAAGCAGCCTAGTGGCAAACCACCCTAAGTTATGACATGATAAAGAGCCCATAAAAAGTTCAATAGATAACAAAGCTCTTGAAAAAGTGGAACTTGTACTACCGCTTCCTGAAAAGATGTCATGAGGACTTCTGTACAACCCAGAGAAGCGGCTCCTTTTGGGGTTTTTTTTGTGAGCTTTTAAATTTCTTATGCATTTCTCCAGCCAAATTATAGATTAAAGTAATTTCAGTACTGCAATTTGAGGGATGCCATAACATTAAATTACGCCCACTTAAATAATTACATCTCTTTAGCTACAAATGATAAAATAAACGTATCATGTTTAGTGTGCGTACTTTGCATGCAGTCATATAGCAGTTTACATGCAGAGCCTTTCCCAAAGTAGCAGAGGGAAAAAAGTCCTTCTGGAAATCTTTACCATTACGCTAACATATTTGATTGTGGGAAACAATAATTCAGATGAGGCAAAGGTTGTGGTAGAAAAATAAATGAAATCAAATGGGAATAAAAGCTATAGCTGGAAGGACAAGTTTCAGTCAGTGTACTTTGTTCTTATTCTTAACCTAGATTAATTGTAAGAGGAACATGACTGTTAAACTGTATCTTCTGTTGCCTTTATGAACTTCTCTTTGCATACTTGCCCTCTCAGGACATATGCAGCTAATGCAACTTTATATTTAGTATCTTTATTCGATTGGGCTATAAGTTACACAGAAAACGCGTGAGATAAGGGGGAAGCAGATGCTGTAGCAGGGATAGAGATATAAGATAGAGAATAATTCTGCAGACAAAACAAACCAACTCTACAACAGGCAGTGAGGACTTTTCTTCACATTTTATTATTTGCCCCAGGGGAAGGAAAGAATATCTTTAGCCTTCTAAGAGCTAACCGAAACACCATCAGGAATCCCACCTGTTGCTATTTTGATCCACAGCACAGGATATATTTGTCCCTGGCCCTCCTGAGTGTCCAGTTCATGGAAGATACCAGCTGGAGTTGCCTTTACCTCAGAAGCCAGGGCGCTCTGTCCAGCCGGCTGTTGCTCACACTTGGTGAGTTGCAGCCTGCCCAGGAGGTGGTTATGCACATCTTCACATAGAACTCCCCTGCTCCTCCCTGGCTGCTCCACACCTGGCTGCTTTATAAAATACATTTGAAGATATATCGGAAAAGAAAAGAGAACATGGGAACAGTGGTAACCATTTGGTCCTAGGGGCAGTTCACCTCCCTTGCATGTTAGAATTGTTAGAAATATGTAACAGTCTAATGTAGCTCTGAATTTGGATTTGAATTCCAATCAGGCCAAAATCAAGTTTGCATAAATATTTGTGCTTGCCTTATTTTAGAGGTAGACCTTGCTGCTGAAATTCAGGAGGAAAACTTGAGTCCATTTCCTCAAAACTGCCTCTGACTTTTGGCATACCAGTCTGGAGCAACACTGTTGTTTAGGACCCACAGCCCTAGGCAACCAATCCAAATCTGTGCCATCCACAGAGTCCATTCTGCCAGATTTTTTCCAAGCACACCTCCAAGCTTAGGCCATGAACAAAGCCAGCTGGAGTGACATGCTTCTGCCTTTTCTCCCATGTTTAGATCAGCAACGTTTTGAGAAAGACACAGATTCGGTCCTTGCCCAGAGGGGGATGACAACTCAAAGCAGCCGTGAAGGAACTAGAACTGGGGGCACTGAAAGCAGCTCTGACTGATGTGTTAGTTAAAAACATGCTAGTTAAATATCCATTGGGAGAGTGAGAGAGAGAGCAGGCATGACTGTATAGCTCAGCGAGGTTGGGGTGCAGTCCCACAGCAAGCTGCTATTAACAGCAGCTGTGAAGCTGACAGGACTATCAGCCACAGCAGCTGACAGGGTACTGGGGAATACATTTCATCCTGGGAATAACCGCATGGCCATGTTTCCAAGACACAACAATAACAACAAAAAAAGGCCGAATATTTCCCTCTGTCCCCCTTCCCCAAGGTTTTCATCTCATGGGACTGAAAAAAAAAAGATAAAGAGTTTTGTTCTGAAGAAGAATGAAAGCTGCGTTTGAAAAGCCAGCTTCTCCTGTCTCCTGAAGCCTGCCCAGCTCTGCTCAATATCCTGGAGACTCGGGCTTTCTGCAGGAATGGGAGTGACTGGGCAGGAGAAGAATAGCCATGTGTCCAGATCAGGCAGACTGAGGATGAACGTGTCTAAAATTGTCAATGGCACGTCTTCTCAGAAAAATGGTGGAATGCTCAAACCATGGGTGCAGAGAGGAGGGCAGGTGCCCTATCACAAAAGCCCCACCTTGGTG
Organism: Egretta garzetta; assembly: GCF_000687185.1. NCBI lineage: Eukaryota > Metazoa > Chordata > Aves > Pelecaniformes > Ardeidae > Egretta > Egretta garzetta. The sequence goes on from NW_009259683.1 coordinate 9,073,747, forward strand.
GAGCACAAGCAAGGTGACATCCTCTGAAAATACCTACCCTGAGGATGGTAACAAAGCTCGGGCAGGAGAGGAGCCCGATGCTCACAGGACTAGGAAGCAGCCCAGCAGCAGCTCTGGGAATGCCAGAGGACCTTGCCCACTGGAATGAAGAAACCAGACCTTTGAAAGTCTAGCATTGATGTTTTGTGACCAGCTATGACATCATCTAAAAGCATGGTCTTAAAGAAAATGCTGTAAATGCTTATAATATAGTTTATTATTTTAAAGAAGGCAGCGTTGCAGTTATATTTTTCAACAGAATTCAGTGTCTTTTGTCTGGTGTCCTCAATTCACTTCACAGAGGCTTTCTTTGCTTCACAACATGTTTAGAAACAAGGTAATTATTACTATTGTTTGTGACTGGTGAACTAAGGAGCAGAGAAATGTTCGTCACAAAATTTTTGTGTCTCAGCACCAACAATAGGACATACTGATCCTTGATTTTAATAATGGTCTGAGGCTGTTTTTGCAGGTAGCATTCCTCACCAATCAAAGAATCAAAGAATCATAGAATGTTTTGGGTTGGAAGGGACCTTTAGAGGTCAACTAAAGTTGACCCCCTGCAGTGACCAGGGACACCGCTAACTAGATCAGGTTGCTCAGAGCCGTGTCTAACCTGGCCTTGAATATTTTCAGGGATGGGGCTTCCACCACATCTCTGGGCAACCTATTCCAGTGTTTCACTACCCTTATTGTAAAAAATTTCTTCCTTATACCCAGTCTAAATCTACCCTCTTTTAGTTTAAAAACATTACCCATTGTCTTGTCACAGCAGGCCTTGTTAAAAAGATTGTCCCTATCTTTCATGTGGGCCCCCTTTAAGTACTGAAAGGCCGCAACCAGGTCTCACTGGAGCCTTCTCTTCCCCAGGCTGAACAACCCCAGCTCTCTCAGCCTGTCCTCGTAGGAGAGGTGCTCCAGCCCTCGGATCATTTTTGTAGCCCTCCTCTGGACCCGCTCCAACAGTTCTGTGTCCTTCTTGTGCTGAGGGTTCCAGAGCTGGATGGACTGCTCCAAGTGGGCTCTCACCAGAGCAGAGGGGCAGAATCACCTCTCTCGACCTGCTGGCCATGTGCTTTTGATGCAGCTCAGGGTATGGTTGGCCTTCTGGGCTGCCAGCGCACATTGTCTTTTAGTACTTCAAGGAACCCTATAGGAAAGACAGGGAAAATCTTTTTAGTCGGGACAGCTGTGACAGGACAAGGGGTAATGGTTTTAAACTAAAACAGGGCAGGCTTAGACTGGATGTAAGGAAGAAATTCTTTACAATGAGGGTAGCAAAACACTGGAACGGGTTGACCAGAGAGGTAGTGGAGGCCCCATCCCTGGAAACTTTCAAGGACAGGTTGGACGGGGCTCTGAGCAACCTGACCTAGTTAGCAGTGTCCCTGCTCACTGCAGGGGGGTTGGACTAGATGACCTCTAAGGGTCCCTTCCAACCCAAAACATTCTATGATTCTATGATTCTATGGTTCTATGATTGTTGTCTCATGTCCAGCTCTTCATCCACCAGTACTCCCAAGTCCCTCTCAGCAGGGCTGCTCTCAACCTCTTCAACCCCCAGCCTGTACTGATACTGGGGGTTTTGCCCATTCAGGTGTAGGACCCAACACCTGTCCTTGTTGGACCTTATGAGGTTCACACTGGCCCACCCCTCCAGCTTGTCCAGGTCTCTTTAGATGACATCCTGTACTTCTGGCATGTCAACTGCACCACCATCCTCTTTAGTTACATTTTTAGGATTGTGAATTCAGTCTAATGCCTTTATACCTATTGTAAAAAGGTATTTTGGATTTGTGTGATTATGTGGGCACACACCAGACCTCACACTGTTTTGTTCCTGCTATAAACCATGGATACAGGTATTAGATACAGATAAAACAGAAAGCAGAGCCTGAGGAGGTATATCATAACAGCAGAAAACATACTGCATGTGTCTCAAATTTCACAGTAGGTTTCTTGAGCAGTCAGTCTAGTATCCCTCATGTACACATTAAATTTGATCTAAAAGCCTGCAAAGCAAACAGGCGTGCTGCTGCCAGCACTCCTGCCAGGGTCGCGGCCACTCCAGCTTCATCACCTGTGGGATTGCCTGCCTCCACGTACAATAACTCTCACAGGCTGCTGGAGGGAAGCTCAGCATTAACACACTGCTAGGGAGAATTTATGTGGTTATTACTGTATGGAGAAGAAATGGGAGATCCACTGCAATCAGTGTGCCTGTTCCCCTCTGACATGTTCGTGTGACTTAGCACACCCCCTTTAGCAAAGGTTGTGCCACTTGTGAATTCAATTACAGAATTCCACAGCATACAGTGTAGTCTCTCCCTGGAGTGTATTTTCCTTTCAATTTCTAGACATAGTTCACGCTGTCCTTAAAATTCCTTTCATAAAGACATGTACATAACATGAGGAGGTGATAGATGTTACATAGTTGGGATAATTCCTCCTACATCATGCATTGCTTCTTCATTCTTTTTGAACCAAAGATGGGTACATGAGATTGGAGCTCAGCAGACACTTTTTGCTGTGATCTCATTTTAAACTTTCCTCTGAGCTGCTCAGTTGGTGTCCGTATCACAGTTAATGAGTCATGTTCAGGTGCAACTGTGGAGTTTTCTCATCTTTTCCCACTCATTCCTGAGATTCACAGCGTATGAGGCTGGGCTCAAACTTTCTGTGGGCTCTCACAGGGTTCTCTCCAGCAGCTTATTCGGATTCTGCAAGGAGATGAAGGATATCCCAGACCTTTTGAATCATGTCCTAGTGCTCTGCACTGTGAAGGTCCCATCACCACAGATCTTGTGGGTATGTGGTGCACAGTACCCATGCAGGTTGCACTTATTATGCTTGAAATATGCATGTCTCCAGCTTCTTGGTTGGCTATAGTTAAGAGCATGTATCTTGACCATAACACCTCAGACTTCCTGAGGGAGCCTTAGAGGAAGATGCACTACAATGTTACAGCTTAATGAGGGTTATCCCATGACATATACCACCCTGCTTCCTTCATGCATTAAAGAAGATGCTGAGACAACTGTATATAGGAGGATCAAGAAAAATGCATCTTGAAAAGTCATTAGTACTACTCAAGGTAGTCTAAGTAGGCAGAAAATAGAAGCAGAGTTGAGAAATCACCTGTTCAGCAAGAAGCAGGATTTTTCCAAAATTCCTGACTCAACTTGCAGAGTGAGTTAGGGCTTTGCTTTACATTCATTTGTGAGGGCTTTGTGCATGCAGCATATGCCTGTTCTGACTTGTCCATTCACTGAACCCCTAAGGTTAATATGGGCATAAGGACTGGGCTGCTAGTTCTTTGTTTGGTAGTAAGAACCACAGCCTTATGCTTCTAAGCAGTGACAGTCTTGAGATAACTTCCTTCCAAATCCCCTGAAGCTTCATCTGAAATGGTTCAGTTGTTATCCCTTACACAAGCACAGTATTTATTGATATTTTTGTGTTCTTTGCAATTTGTATTCAAATCACAACAGTCAACACATCTAGTAGGGTAAAAGAAAGGTCTAGTTCCTGTGCATGGACTTTTACATAACCCGAACAGTTCTCTGTTTTGTGAAGGTCATTGAAAAGCAGGGAGCGAGTAAGAAAAAAAAACACACAAGGAAACTGCAGGATATGATTCATAAAAATCCCATGTCTCTTCTATATGCTCACAGAGTCTTCTTTGAAAAAATAAATAAAAGTTTTTGTTCTTTAGCAATGTTCCAGTAAGTAATACACATGCCAGAGAACAAGCAAGCTCAAAACAATGAGCTAAAATTAGAAGAGGCAGATTCAGCATCTAAAGTCACAAATACACACACACACTTACTTTATAGTGTGAAGGCATCTGGAAAAAATATAGTCACATGGACTGTCTGGGTGCTGGCATTAGGACTGTAGCTCAGGAGATTCTTCTGTGAGCTACAAGCTCTTTGTGGATCCTCGAACAACTCCTTTAATCCTATCTGTGAAAAAAGACAACAACCAGCCTGCTTTTGTGGCTGTTGTAAGGGTGAAACCCTGGGTGTTTACAAGGATCTTGGATTGTCCTATTGAATGCCACTGAAATAAAATTATTTCTTCAATCCACTCAGTTTTAAAAAGTGCTAACAAAGTAATTCAGTTTGGGCCATCTTGCTATTCAGAGTAAGTCTGCTTTTTACTGAAACAGAAGAGAAAGAGAGTGCACTAGTACTGACTGTCAGCACTTCAGTATTAATATCAATAATATATCTTCTGGCATATTTTTCTCCTAGCCTAAAAAAGAAGTTCTGTGCAGCAGGATACTTGCTAGCCACCATCAAATCTCAGTAGACCTTATCAACTCAATCAATAAACCACTTACATTCCCATGCAGACATGATCCGCAACACGAAGAACAGCAAGATCTACATAAGAGTCTGGGGAATCATGACCTGTGACCAGGACCACTCCTTCCATATCCTGCATCAACCAGTAATCAAAGAAAGAGTTACTTACACCTACAGAGGAGTAGCAATCATGAGTACACACAAATTTTGACATTACAAAGAGGACTCAGGAGGAGCTATCTGATACCACTCTAGCTTTGCATCCCCAGTGCAGATACAGGCTCTAAAGGAGGCAAAATGAGTTATTGTAGGTCAATGAAGACAGGGAGGTTTTTCAGCATCCAATATTTGTAAAAATTCCAAAGTTTTCATTGCAAGGCAATACTACACTGTGATAACACTTTTCATGAAATTAGTTGCTGGATATTTTAAAGCATAAGTGGAGTCCACATATTACTTTCTAAAGTTTTTCCATTCTTCTCACTGTTTACAGATGTTGTTGCAGCTGTTCCTAAAGTACATACTCAACTTTCAGTACAAACCCAAACGCCCACTGCAGGCAGTAGCTCAGAGGGAGATGGGACTGGTTCCTTCTGGCTAACGGGGCCGAGACAGAACCGCTACACATTAGATCTAGTGACAGACAATACACATTTGCATTTGGGCTAACATCATACATATTTATCTAAGATGATTTTGAAGGGAGGAGGAGAGGCGGTTGAAAATGAGAAAAATTGATTGCAGAATTAATTTTGGTTTTATTTCCTAAGAATCAGTTTTTATTTTTCCTGCTGCATTTGGCAGCTAGAACAGGGAATCACCTAATTTTTCCCTGCTTATAGGCCAAATTAATTATAACAAGACTAGATTAATTATAGACTCTATACTAGATTAACTATAGATGGTTCAATAAGATTTTCAAGACCAGATTATCTAAAATACTGAGAAAAATGTTAGACCTTTACTGGTTGTGTTGCCCAACACAGCCAAAGTTGGACAGGAGAATTTAGACAATGAAAGGCAAGAGAAGTTGAGCAGAAATTATTAGAAATAACCCCAGTTATGTTCATACCCTTTGTTACTGTGTCGAGTCTGGTACAATTGCACGTAATTAGGCTAGGACTCTGTCTCAGCTAAGATTAGGTACTGTGAATATGGAAAATGAACCTGTACTGAGTTGGGGGAATGTAAATATTTGTAATGCATGCTTTTACCTTGATTAATTGATTGATGGAGAGTTTGTTTTGATAGCAATAATTTTAGCACAGACTAATATTTAATTAGATTAGCCAGTTAAAGAACAATGCATCCAAATGCTCTAATGATCTGAATGATGTAAAATGAGGTTGCTTGTACCTGAAATATACCATGAAAGAGGCAATTTGGGATCTTATCAGCAATGCCCTATTTAGTTATTAATAATCTATGAAGACATTGATGTGGCAGCCGTAGCAGGCTGGGTATTTTCCAGTGATGTGTGGACAGAGAAGCCCAGTCTGAAGCAGCATAAAAAGCTAAGAGTAGTGAATAAGGTAAAGTTTGCACAAAATCCAGACCCATGCCCTTACACAGCTTCTAGTAAAGTACAGAACTTCATTCTGGGTTTTTGCTGAACCTGCTGCCTTTTATAGGCAAGTCCAGAGAAAGGTGTAACAAGAATCCTGAAACTCAGTTTTCCATGTCTCCAGAAGTATGGTACCTGGGCCACTTTGTGATAGCAAAGGGAAAAATAAAGCCCTTTTCTGTTTTTAAAAAAAAACAACCAAAACAAACCAGAAAAGAAAAAAGTATCTCCACAGCATACTGAAACCATACTTTTAATGTCATCTTCCCCTGGTTTGGCAGGGAAAAGAGGCAGAAATAAGGAAGGAGAGCAATGGCTCCACACAAGCCCATCCAGCTTTTACGACACTATTTACCCCGTCTGACAAGGAGCCATCCAACTCTTGCTACTCCTTTCAAAGCTGCCAGTGGAAAGAAAGATTTTTCCTTGGGAGGAAGATCTCCAGGGGAAGCAGTGAAAAAGCATGAGAGAAGGAATCTGGAAGAATTCATTCCCACCCACCTACAGGAGATTCCTAGAAGCATTGTTAGCCAAAAGGTTGCCAAAACCCCACTCCGCTTCTCAAAGGCAGGGTCATTCCTGTGGCAGGTTGATTTTAAAGCAGCAACGGTGTCTAGCTGGAGCCTCTCACAAGGTTGGAATGTTAGAAGTAGTCCCAGGAGAGAAGGTTTAATGTACAAAATGCAGGTGAGGCAGCCAGAAAGACATGATGAATGCAATTTATCACAAGGCTCTGCAATTTATCACACTGGAATCGCAGGAAACAAGCAAAGCAGAGCAGCAGATAGATAGGCTGGATAGATTAAGCTCCTCTGGGCATGGAACTTCTTTGAAATATGCCAAGGAAATTACATGTTACATGTCCGAATTTTCAAACAATATTTTATTGATTGGAATGGAGCTATGGGTTTCTGGGGCTGAGGTCCTTTTCCCCTGAAAGGAAAAAGATGTGTTATTCTGAAGAATGAAATAAAGCTAAAATTATGGGGTGCTGTTTTGCTTCACTTTGGTTTTAATCCGCCTCTGGACAGGTGCCAGGAGGCAGGGATTTGCATGTGCAAATCAAGTGCCTGTACTTCCCAGCTGCCCGTCTGCCCGCTCAGCTTTCAAGTTTAGGCGCACGAGGCTACGCACACAGGAGCAATCCGAGGCACCTAAACCTGTGAGCTACTTTTGACGATGTGCAAGTGATCAAAGCGTTCTCACAGCAAACCCAGTCCTTCCTCACTCCACCGCTTTTGCAGCGTGCCCCTCTGAAAACAGGTCTGTTGTATCAAGTGTAACAACTCCGAGTTTTACAGCAGCAGGGCTGGCGCGATACCGGGGTCCAGAGTATTGCTGCAGTGTGCTGGATATTCCCCACCTCCCACAAAGTAGGGGCCTTACAGCTTTCAAAACAGCGCATGTACTATTTAAATTGTTTCACTGGGAGGAGAATTATGTGTTCTGCAGCGCCTCAGGACAATGAGCCAAAGGAACTATAGAATACGAGCTTGGTGTTAAAGCCAGAGCTCTGCAATGCTCTGCTTTGTGTGGGTTTTTGCCTGCTATGTAACATTACTTTTACATTAACATTTGTGGTTCCTTTTTTATGCACTCCAGCTTCGCCATGCTCCGCCCTTTATATTTTAACAGTCAGATTCCTATGATCCAACCAGGGTGGCATGTTCAAAGCTCCACTTCTTTTCAGTGCTGATTAAAAAAAAAAAAAAACCCAGGAAAAAGAAAAAAAGCTCAGAGTATCAAACAAGTTTATTTCAAATAGCTTTTATTCACACTAGGACAAGACTATAGCCAAAAAATGATATAAAACACAAACCAAAAGGGATTTTAACAACTCGGTTGAAGACTTTCACGCTAGTCCAATGCTCGTATATATATAATCAACAACATTTTGGAGCACAATATTACTTAACGTTACTCATTGGATGCTTTCAGATACAAAAATGTATCAGGAATAATAACAATAATCCACAGGTTCTTTTTACTCTTGTGGAGATATTACTATTGACCTTTAAAAATGTTGCCCTTTGGGTCGGTCCCACTGATGCTTTATCCTTTAGAATCTGATCTGCCTGGAAAGACAAATTACAGATAAACTTTTAGTGCTTTGGCCAAAAGGACTGGTTTTTATCATAGAAACAGATAGCAACATCAATTTCCCAAGAAAAAAATAGACATTTCAGCTGTGCATCCCTGGACCAAAAAGTCAGCGTTGTAAAAACCCACGGCAGTAAGTTTGCTTTGAAATCTTTAGTTATGACTTCACCAGGTATTGCTTTATGCTTTCCTACTGCATCCTAACTTGGAGTATTAAGCCAATCAAGAAATTTAAAAAAACCAGAAAACTAAGCAGCAAGAGACATGAGTATGAACCTGTTCCCACAGCACATGACGTATACACCCTCCTGAAGCCTGCTGAAGTCAATAGAATATATCCACTGGTGTCCATCTTCTTTCAGACAGACTTTTCTAGAAGCAGAACTGGCACTTCGTATCAGAAACGGGGACGTGGGGCTGAGTTCAGATCTGTATCTTGCTTTTTTTACAGTTTGTGTGGGGCTGAGCACAAAGTTAAGGTTTCTTCTCTAGCTGCCTCCTGGATCTTACCCAAAGCCTGTCAGAGAAGAGATTTCAGTGGTCTTTGAATCAGGGCATCCTACAGCTCTGCTATTGCAGATGTGCCTCTGGACATGCAGGCGTACCGTTGGGAAGGGGATAATGTGTGGAGATCTTAGCACCGAATCACTCTCACTGCACAGCACCAGTGCCATTGGTTTCATGTGTCATTTGCCTTTAGACCATCCATGCAGGAACATGTCTCCCTTATAAATTACAGCCCAACTCACAGTGTGCTAATTAACATCCGAATGGTAGTATCTTTGATGGCGCAGAACAATTTATATTTTTCTATAAACTCTTCTAATATGCTGAACCACAGAGCATGGCACTAGAGCCGGATAAAAGATTGTGCAGAAGAGATATAATTAATAGTCGCTGGAATGTCCTTTTTGGTCTTCACTCTCTGTGGTGTGTTATTTGCTAGAGACTAAAACTGAGCTAGTAACAAGATGTCATGGGACAAAAACCTTTTGGATCAAGTGAAAATATTACATTGTTAAAATCAAAATGGGTCCCTTCTGAGGTTAGAGAGGAATGCAAGTTTCACAATTTCTTTTTTTAACAATCAGCAGACAGCCAGCTAAATCGTACTCATAAAATACCACTCCAGTTTGGATCTGCCACAAAAATGAAACATTTAATTGCTGCTAGAAGTGACAAAGATAAGCTATTCTCATTCCCACACCAAGGGCAGGGGCATCTGTCAGAAAAGACAGACTTTTTATGGGTGGTTTTCTATTTGTTACAAGGGCGAATTCAGTTATAGGTAAAAAACCAAAGCGAGTGATGTGACAAAGTAAAAGCTTAAAGGATAATTAAGAATCCAAACTCCTCCAAATCCAGGATGAAAAGCAGGTAGCAGAAACTTGATTTAAGAGAAATTCTTTCCCAGCAGGTTCCCCCGCCATGTACATATTCTGTTTTACTTCCATATGGAGTCTGTAAAAAAAAAAAAGTACAATGGTTCACAAAGCCCTATTGTGACCTTTTAAAATAAAACAACCGTGCACTGCTACACTTCTGGAAAGGCCACTATTGAGAAAAAAAAAAAAAAACCCAAACCCCCAATGTTACAAAAATCTGCCCTATCAGTCGTGTTATGAAATGTCTGCTAGGGGCTGATAGCTTCTCGGGCGAATGCACAGCGTGCACGTCAGGGCAGCGCACCTGGTCCTGCTGCTTAGGACAAAAATACTGCACAGCGAGGTTCACGTCTGCGTGCACATGGGCATGCTTGTGGGACGGAGGGGGCATTTCCCAAGGAATAAATGCTCCTTGGGCACCTCCTTGCCCCTGCAAGCTAGTAGAAGTTAGCTGCCTCACAACCATCAGTGCCTTTGGAAAAGTTCCCTCTAATTCTTTGTCCCAGACACATTGCCCCGAAAGTGTCCTGCTGTCTGTCTACACAAATTAGTCAGTCTCTACATTCTTGTTCTCTACAGGACCTCTGGTGTTGGCTGCAGCAAAACCTTTCTAATATTTCATCTCCTGTTATGACTCTCAGCTTTTTAGAGAGGCTGCACTTAGATAAGACACCAACTCAAATACCACATACTCTAGAGAGGGATTCATTTTGCCACTTTCATTCAGCTGGCAGCATGTTGTTGACTTTTTTGCAAAGTAAAGAAACAGCCATCTTTGTTTGCGTAACAGCTGTTTATATTTTCTTTTTATTTTAGGATGTTTATTTAAGATAGCCTAATGATTTTATGTTCCTCAGATTCACTTGCCTGGAATTAGTTACTTCATTTTCACTGAAGGTAAAACTAGGAAGGTACATAATGAAAAAAGAGACTAATTCTGTCATCTTTACACTGGCAAAATTCCCATGAACTTTGATTACTTGCTAGGAATTTTGCCTGAAAAAGGATCATATAATCAAGCACTTCATTGCTGCAGATTATATTGAAGCCAAATGAGCACATACAGAATTCCTGCACACACAGTCTGAAAATGAAGTGCAAGACGCTCAGGTTTTAGCAGTTCAGGTTTTAGCAGTTCAGAGATTTACTGTTCATCGTTGTTCCCACTCCAGGACAGGTAAAAACATTCAGCTGGATAGAAATAATTTTGTTTCTTGACATCCTGAGTCATATCACTTTTTAGTTTTTGGTTTCTACTATGAATTTAAGGACCTAAGGATACAAGAAAAGTATTTAATAACCTAAGAACACAAGAAAAATACAAGAACACAAGAAAAGCCCCACTGAGCTTAATGCTTAGTCCCTAACACTAGGGAAGAATATGAACTGGAGCAAGCATGTTAGTGGTGCTTGCTTCTGAGACATCCCTCATTCTGGAGGTTGGTGGCTTAGAGACACCTTGATCCAGAGGCAGAGTAAAAACTACCGCAGGCTTCTCCTGCCAGGCAAGGATTTGCTGCTAAGGGCAATGGCAGCCAGGGGTGGCGGTGCCGTGGGCGGCCCCTGTGCCACCAACACCAGGCAGAGGTGGTCACCTTGGCTCCGAGGGCTCTCTGCCACCTCCTCAGCTTCACCTTCTCCATGGAATCACTCACAGAAACCACCATTTACCCCCCCACCTTGTTTAGAACTAATCTAAGCTCAGATGTAGATATTTTGGCAGCCAGCTTGAAATATCTGAGACTGAATTTTTGGAGGTGTCAATCTCCCTAGCCTAAGCTGAAGTCTATGTGAGACATGAGACTGTGACGTCTCTTCAAAAACAGCTCCTAAACCTCTGAATTTGTACATTAGAAGCAGAGAAACATGCAACTCGTACATCTTTCTGAAATTCTTGGAATTTGTTGTTGAATCCAGCTAAAATTGGGCATTTTTAAGAGTGTCTATGTGAATATTTCCTCGCAAGTATGTCTAAAATTGCTGGGAGATATTTTAACTGTAATCCATGGGGAGCTATTGATGGTAATAAAAAATACTGTGAGAAGAAAACAGCAGCAAGTGAAACTGCCCTCTCAGAAAGCCCAGGTCTGCTTTGAAGGAAGTGTTGATATTCACCATAAGCCTCGATCATTTCCCAGAGGGTTGCACGGTGCCTTGTAACGACATAATCAAAAAGTAATGGTGTTCTGGACTTAAAGGAAAAAAAAAACCAACCAGGGTCTGATCCATCTCCCATTGAAATCAAAGAGGATTTTGCCATTGACTTCAGTGAGAACAGAGTTCTGGATGCAATCTGTGTGCAGTTTATTTGCACATTTGCTTATCCAAATGATCCTAACTTTAACCAATAGCATGTCTAGATGTCTGTCTGGGAGCACGCCTGTACAAATGCATAAGTGTGAGTTTATAATGTGGTTTGATGCAAATGATTCTGGCATTTTAAAAGCATTTCCAGCTACAAAGGACAGCTTTAGCTCATTTCCACCCCAGAATATAGGCTTTAATTGGTAAAGTTTGCAACTTACATTTCAGGCTGCAATTCATATTCAATTTCATGCAGGCTAAGGACGCAAGCAGATTTTGCATTTGTGGGGTTAATTTTAAAATGATCTAACTATGCACTCAATTAAAATTTTGCAGCCATTATTTCAAAATGTGAAAAGCTCTACAAATTACCCAACTCATCAGCTATGGTCCTTGGTTTCCTTGAAGGGAAACTTCTTTGATGACCACAAAAAAATTACAGTAAATGGCAAGCAAGATTGCCATCAAAAGTCTGCTGAAAATACAGGATGAACGCCTGATTGCTTTAGTCATGTGAACAACCCCTTCAGCACAGCCCAAAGTCAGGCAAGGTGGCTTACACCAGGAGTTAATTTAGCCTGATGGGACTCTTTGCATTACTAAAACGAGCATGATTTTGGCTTGTAAATGGGGGGTAGAATTTTATTTCACTTTCTGAAGGGCATACATACATTTTAGAGTAAGCCTTTCAGAATAAAAGTTTACTTCACATTATAGGAAATGACGTTCCTTTTTTAGATTTCCCTTTTCAAAGCATGCCTCAGATTTCTAACTTGTAGCAGAGAGCTTTTGTATAAGTAATAAAAGTCTTTAAAATTAAAATGCTAATTGTAAACAAACCCAAATGCATGAAAGATATAGTCTGACTGCATAACAAAAGCGAATTATATAATTCTATTTGAGTGAAATCTTTCATCTTTGATTTACAGGTTTGAGTCTGCCTATAACTGAAACCATATTGTTCCATATCTTTCATATCATGGCCTTCCACAAAATCTTGTTTTAATTAAGGTTCCTTTCAGATTTCAGAATAAAAAGCATGACAGTCTTCACTTATGGCTTTAATATATTTTCTGAGTTTGGAAAATATATAAAAATGAACATCATTTGCTTTTAAAAGCTGAGCGAGCTATCAAATACTGCAAGTGGAATACTTCAAGGTATCTCCCAGGGTTCATTAGGTGAGAAAGTTGTAAACAAAATAAAAGTTGCTGAAGCAGAGTTTTGTTCATTTGAAGTAGTCTTACATACATGCCCTATCTCTTTCGCTGACGGTAAGGCAACACGTGTAACAGTTTAAGCGTTCATTATCAGCTAAAGGCACAACTCTATGTTACGTTCTCAAACATGGAATTAAACAGCTAAAGTCACGTTGCAGGGAGATCTTGCTGCACTTTGGGGACCTAAAATAAAGCCTAAACCCTTTGAAGCTTCGTAAGCAACGTCAGTTCTCTTGCTTGCAGGACTACATAAAAGAATCAGTTCATATTCACATGATGACCTGTAAAAAACACCCCCAACGCAACCTCCACAGGAACACCTGAGCTTCAAATGAGCTGCACGCAGTTACTGAAGACCACTGCTCTTAGAGTCAGGACACAGAAACATTTCAGAACAAACGAAAAGCACATTTGGAAAGCCATCCATTTTTCAGAGATCTCTGCTGTACATCTGGTGAGAGCTACTGTCAACTACAGAGTACAGCACTTCTTTTTTAAAGGCAGAAGATCGCTCATTTCAGAGAATGGTGAATGCGTTTTTATGATAGGAAAGATTACATGAAATGGGGAGGGATGGCTGAGAAAAGGGAAAAGAAAATAAAGCACCACGAAGCACAGTCCTTCGGGGGATTTATAGGATGGTAAGAAGTGCGTTCCCTTTAGCTAAAATCCCTCAGCGCAATTTACACACCTTTCACTTATTCAGCTAAGAACTCATTGCAGGGGGTTAAAAAATGGCACATAAAATGAAGTTGGTGTTTTTTTTCCCATTACACAGAGCAAAGAAAACAAATTCTATTAACAATTTGACACAGTATGAAAAAAAATTACCCAGTAAAAACTGTCAGAAAGTGATTCATGGAGTTTACCGAGTATTTTGCTGGCTGTTGCAATTCTTGTATCTATAATCTATCATGTAGAATTTTGTAATACTCTATTTCACAATTTATGTTGGTGAGCGGGTCAAACAGCATATGAAAAGCATGCTCTAGGCTCTTTCTCCCAAGCCCGTTTTACTGTAACTCTAGAATTGTAGCGGTTACATTTAAGGAATCTTTAGGGCCCTTTCAAGTCCATCCAAAGAACAAGTGAAGCTGCTATTCAGAGTTTTGTGCCCAGTGTTTATGTTCCATCTGATCTGTGCCACCCAAGCAGCAGACAAGACATGTCTGAGGGTGCTTTGGGGGGGATACACAATGATGTCACCCACAGGAAATATCAGGGAGGACTTGGCACTTCACAAGGCTGGCTCTTCTTCCATGGGCTCGCCAGCAGCTCTGTAAAAATAAACAGGCAATCAGAATACGGCACAAGAGTACACAATGACATTGTAGATTTTCATGCATAATCAAAGCTGATTTTTCAGCTCTCTCTGATGTTTATTTGTGTTATTCAGTTATCCATAAATAGAGTTTCTTTCCTAGGAAGTATAAACAAACGTCAAGTGGAAAAACATTTGAGATCCAAGCAATCACTGAAAATGTTCCTGTTTATATTAAAATATGTCAGAATATTTTATAACTTTTTGTTCAGAAATGTACATGCTTTGTGTCAACAGAGTCAAATAATTTCATGAAAAAAATAGCTGTGATACTTCTATTTTACAAGCCTTTGCAACTAAAAATACATGCATTTATTTTTTCAAGTGGGCCCATACCATTAAAGTGAAATAGTTCACTAATAGGCAAGTAGTTCACAGTGTTTCTTCTGGGGTTCTTCTTCAGTCCTCTGATTTTTGACTCGGTGCTTTCACAAATGCATTGCCTGCCTGCCTGCAACTTCTGAGACCAAATTCTGAAACCAATTCTGAGACCAAATCTGATCAGCAGATCACTGTCATAGAGAAGGTATCTATTAATAACCTCAAATCAGATTATACTTATATCTTTTATTTGAAAGCCTCTGAGAAATATTCGTATTAGGCAAGGTGAGCTCTTTTAAATATCCAGTAAGAAAATAGTGCGGATGTATGCTGAGCTGGTGCAAAGTGTCATAATTCCTTGTACCTGACAAGCTACCACACCTGAGGATTATGCTGGCAATTATAAAATGGGAAGTGTCTGAGATCACGGTGAGACCTCACTATTGCAGGATGTAAGAATTTGGACATTTTTTCACCTCGGTCTGGCAGAATACCATACGACAAATGAGCTTAAGACCTCCTTAAAAATAGTCATTGCAAGCAATTCTGAAGTGGGGGGAGACCAAAAAGTAAATGCAAATTAATAAATAAAAGAGAAGTTTAACAGTTAAATCTTGTAAGCCAGTATAATAACTGGCTTCTGTAAAACATCCCTTAGAAAGTACAAACTCATGAGATCCCATGGAAAAAAAAAGTAATTAAAGGGGGCTTGCATGGGCTTTGGTAGTTTATTCAGCAAGGAAGCCAGAGAATTTTAAATGAATCTGGAGTTTATTAAACTCTCTCCCAATGAAAAATTCAGCAGTGTGTCTTTAAATGATTTTATACAGGTTAGTCCTTTATGATTTGGAATGGTCACAGCTAGTATGTTGAAAAATATGTCAGACGAATGATATATGAAAAAGATGATGTTTTTCAGACTAATCACTTTCCAAAGGGTTATTGCCCCTAAAATATTATTAATCTATAAATCTCAAATCTTTTGTTCCTCACCACAGGGTGGAGAATGTTTCCTATGCACAGTAACCACTGGAGCTCTCTCGTTCCTGAGAAGCGAGGTGAAGCCCTCCTGCATTCCCTCTTTTTCCCCTTTTCCCTTGTTCTGGCTTGCAGCAGAGACCATGCAGTGGCAGCCAGGATGGGACGGAGCCCAGCCTGCTGCTGAGGTCCTCAGGTGTGGTGAAGGATAATGTACCATGCGGAGAATTCATACTGATGCTGCCTGTTGCTATTGTGTTGACCCCACGCTTCCACTTTCTCCAGCCACTTTTGGAAGACTGGCATGTCCTCTGACATAAGGCAAAAGCGCAGCAAGCCCTTGTTAAACATCCAGGACCTTATGGGGCTGTCTGGGAAGAGGATAATTTGGAAGCAGATAACAGTTCAGTTTTTAGGTTTTGCTGTGAGTAAGAGAATGAGAAGAAACAGTTATCAATAGCTTCCAATTGGAGATTGGCAGAGCAGGAAGGAGTGGAGCTCTGGAAAACCTCTGGAAGTGAAAGTGGGGCTTTGGGTTATTTATAAAGATCTAGGGAAGCAGTACGTGCAACAGCCTGTTCACATGTATTTGGCTTCTGGGGTTGACATTCTCATAACCATAGTAAAATTGAGAGATGATTTTATTCAGGGTTTTAGTCCTTGGAAATTTTTCACTGACGAGGGTACTTCTGAGTGCCAGGACTGACCTCGAGTGCTATATTCTAATATATTGCGATATATTCTAATAATGCGCCAGAGCCTGAGCACCAGTAGAATCTATTATATGCAAGTGCCAGCTGCAAGGTCCTTTTTGGAAAAGGAGAGGTTAGGTTGCCCTGGTGAATCCAGATGCTGACTCTCAGTGTGGGTGCTCTCACAGCCTTTTCCAATCTCCTTTTGAAGACTTATGCGTATGCTTCAACTTCTTTTTACTAGTGTCAGAGAAGTCACTGGATCTATCCAAAGACTTATCATTAAAAACATACATTGTTACAGGATAATGGTTTGGGCCAGAGTTTTGTGTGAGAGCCAGTAAAATTTTAAGGCCCTTAGTAGAGAGAGAAAAAAACCTGTGGTCCTTGCCATTGATTCTGTGATTGATAACCCCGAGCGGTGAATCAATATACACCCATTCTACCGAAATAAAAAGTTCTCAAAAAAAATCGAGGGGGCAGAGTCTGACAGGCCAGATTTATGTTACTCCAGTTATGTCACTGTTAGTTACGTCAGCTCAGTCAGTCTTCCTGTTGCTGACAAGAAGCTGGCATAAAACCAAAATGCACCATCCCGTACTGTGGGCTCTGACTGGTTCCTCAGAGCTGCGGCTGCGAGCTCGGGTCTGATCCGGACTGATTCCGTGTGGTCAGCAGATTCAGAAAGAGACTGATTGGGACTGTAAAGATTGTAGAACCACAAGTGTGATTTTTCATTAATGCTTCACTGTGACTTATTTAAACTGCAAGTTCGTAGGAGCAGAGCCCTCTTGCATTCACGGTTTATTTTGGTGTGCTGGAAAGAGT
>NW_009259683.1:9090822-9095063 GCF_000687185.1 Egretta garzetta
CTCTATATGTGCAATTCACACTATGGCAGAATGAAGTAGTTTCTTAGCAGTTAGCGCTAAACAAAATGATTCCATTTAAACTTTAAAACAAAAGAAAAAGATGAGGCAAAAATCCTACCATATGGATAAAATCTGGCAAAATGTATGACAACTTAAGTGTTGTTCCGTGGCAGCTGAGAATAAATGGCAAACATATTATTTATGAGAATGTTATTTAAAATAGTTCATATCTACACTTTAAAAAAAGGTTAATATTTAAGAATATAGATAAACCCTGTACATCACCCCAAAAAGCAAATGTTTCTCTTACCCTATTTTTAAAATCAAAATTACAGAGATTCCTCATACCTACATCATCACACACATAAAAATAAAAATTCAAGGTATGTTTCCAAGTCACAGAAACTGCTGAATGCAAGATAGATTTTCTGGCATGGTATGGCTGTTTTATGCCATAATCTGTTCCTAATTTAACTCAGCTGTCTCAGGGAAGATCATTGTAATTGAAAAGTGATCCTCTGGTAGCAGAGAGCTGGGGAAAAAGAGGTGCATTTCTATACCATGGAGATGATTTGGAGAGTGTCTACAGACATCAGATAAGAGATCCTGAGTAAGCGTATAACCTAGTAAAAGTGGACTTTGTATGGATCAAAGAAAAAGGAACTAAAAGTAAAAACCATCATAGTTTAAGAGCAGAATAAGGTAACTACACATATACTGTCAAAATAGGAACTAATGTCCAAATAAGGCAAATTAAATAAACTATAAACTCTGGCCAGTTAAATGTAAACCCTCGAGGCAGGCCAAAGGAGAGTCTGAAGAGCAACACGTTAAAGGCATAAAACCTAATAATAAAAAGATCTTTCAAAATACACCAGAAGGAATGATCAAAGCATAAAAGGAGCATCAAGGAAGGTAGACCACAAAAGCAAAATGAACTATTTATATCTGTGTTCACTAGAGAAGTGTCAGGGAGATTTTATTATTTGCAGATGAACTGACTTAAACTGAATCAGCACTAGAACAAACTGATATATTAAACATTGCCAAATTGCTAAGAGCAGATGATATTTGTCCACTGAGTTCTAGGGGAATGCAATCATGATGTTGCTAAAGAAATAATTATTGGGCATATTTTACTGCTTAACTCAGCACCCACACATGAGGTACAAAAGGTAAGAAATGCAATTCCCCTTTTGGAAACCACAGGAGATACAGTAAGCCTGTATGGGGAAATTGAAAGCAGCTATAATCAGCAATAGAATAAGGGGGCATTTAGGCAATAGTAATTTGGGTAAGAGTTCTGACTTAACACTTACAGAGGAAGAAAACCTTACCGATTTATTAGAAGTTTCTGAAGGAAATGAAGGAAGAGAGATCAAGTGATATCCCTATGCAAAGAAAGTCTTACAACAATTTTATCGAAATGCTTTGAGGAATCTAGCTTATGAGAGGAGGTCCTCTCATAGATTAACAATTCATCAGAAGTAGGAAACGGATAACAATATTGAATTTTCAGCATGGAGGGATTCTCCAGAGCATCTCAAAAAGACTCGGCAGACTACCAGTAGATTTGGGTGATAATGTTTGTTGATGATGACGAATTACCAATACAAGTCAGTTCTGAAGCCCATAACACCATTTCTGGGTAGAAAAGAAGGTAAACACAAACTAACACACAATACACAAACCAGGGAGGAGGACAGCTTAACTGTTTATACACAGGTGACTGAGAGCTTGGAGTTAATGGTAGAAGAGCAGAGAGCAACAGAAAGAAGAAAATAGTCCCCAACATTAAGCTACTGTGTAAATTCACGGTGTGCCCAACACCTGGAGTTCTGCATGCAGTTCTTACTCTATCTCAAAGAAAACTACAAAAGGGACAGAGAGGTGCAAGAACCATCAGAGGTTAGAAATTCTTTTCATACCAGGAGGAATACAGAGTCTTGAGACAGCCGAAGCCTTTAAACCCAGAAATGGGGAAGAGACTGAGTAGGAAGAGAGCTGCTTTTATTTCTCACAATGAAAGAACTAGGGGTTCTACAGTGAATTTATTGGTTAGTAAGTTTAGAGCAAAAAAAAAGAAGTGCAATGCCTGATGAGGCTGTGGGATTCACTACCTGAGTGCCGAAGCTGAAGTTGGTTCAAAAAAAGCTTTGAAATGTTTATGCCTGGGTAGGTATCCTGGGGGCTTTCACACAGGATGGGTCAGGTACAGCTGTTGAGATCTACCGACTTACCAAGGCAAGGCTGGCTCTCAAACTCCTCTGCTCCTGGTTCTAGTCCTTATGCCCTCACCAACCAGGGGATGAGAGGAAGGTGGGCAAGGTAAGGCTGCAGCCTGACCTGGGGAAATTGTTCTTCAGCTCCTGACCCTGCTGTGATTGCAGATCCTGTGGGGTACGGCCAGGTATGTGCAGGCTGCTCAGCACAGCTGAG
The DNA here is from genome assembly GCF_000687185.1 of Egretta garzetta. Classification (NCBI taxonomy): domain Eukaryota; kingdom Metazoa; phylum Chordata; class Aves; order Pelecaniformes; family Ardeidae; genus Egretta; species Egretta garzetta. The sequence goes on from NW_009259683.1 coordinate 9,093,262, forward strand.
GTGGATTCCCAAATAGTGGAATGCGAAGTGAGGCTTTATGAGCTGATACACAAACACAGCAAGTGACCCTAGATGGTGGCTAGCTGTACCCCATGATCCAACCAGTTGCTCTTGTATATAATGTAATGTACGTAGTATAACACAATGTGACTGAAAGTGCAACTGGTAGCTCTAACACTGAGTAATATCTAAAAATCACACTTTGTTTTCATTTCCATTTGAGTAAAATCTATGCTCAGTTGAATGAGGGCCATAAAGTAAAATTCTGATAAATGTCATTCTCAAGATTTACTGTTTGCTGTAAAAATAGTAAGTGCAAAAGGTCTCCCTCCACACCCTTTTATTTTTCCATTTTAAGAAGAAACATACAGAAGCTCCAATGTATCAGGGACAGCACCGTACTGAATATTTTCATAGCATGATGTCTGAAATGGATGTCTGGCCAAAGCAAAATTCTAATCAGCTAAATCTGTATCTCACATAGGGAGTAAGCAGTTATCAACACACAAAGTTATGGTAGTTAGAAATGTTTTACAGGGCATGCCTGTTCCTTTAATTGCATCTGTATTTAAATCTGTGTTAGCATCATGCATGTTTTCTTTCCTATCCACAAACTCTTTTTTCTATATCTGTTCTCTTCTGAAGTCTATAATCAAGTTTCAATTGGATCTTAAAATGCAGAGTTGTGCTTTGGTGAAATAAAACACCAAAAGCGTAGCAGCTTTTCACGGTTTTCTTCATTTAGCCTGCCAGAGAAAATCAAATAAAAAAATAATCGGCACTGTCACTTGAAGAAAAGAAAGAAAGAGAGAAGAAAGAAAGAGAAATACTTAAGATGGGCCTTAGCCAGGAGCATTTTATCCTTTATTCATCAGTGGTAAATGAGTCAGATATGAGTTGGCCAGGAAAAGAGCTGCTTTACCCAAAATCTGAGTTTAAAGTGAGTCATCTCTCTCCAAACACCAGTGTATCCTCCAACATAACTGGCAAGAGTTTCCTGCAAAGAGACTCTTGCTGCCGCTCTCTTCATCTGGAGGCCTGACCATCCAAAGCTGAAGTCAACAGGATCTCTACCATCAGTTCAGGGAAACAGAGATGCAGGCCAGAATTATGAGCCTGGCTGGCCATGGTGGGAATTAAGAGAAAGTAAATTGGCTCCTGGCATAATGAAAGAACCCTTCAGGCTGCCCTGTCAGCCCCGGCACTTTCTGCTCTGATCCCGCCCCACCTGTCGCAACCAAATTTCCCAAACACTCAATGCAAAGGCTTGCAACTGGTCTTCAGAAGGTGGCCCCCGTCTACAATGGGGGAGGGAAGGGCGCATCTACAGTGGCCTTACCACAGAATCACAGAATGGCAAGGATTGGAAGGGACCTCGGGAGATCATCTAGTCCAAACCTAATCAAAAGGGCTTAAGAGCCCAGATGACTCCTCACGTCCCTGAAGCCCTGTCGTTTGCCTTAGAAAGGGGCTGGAGAAGGAGGATTGCATGCTTTGTCCTTAATTACAACAAATGTACCAAATATGAAAAAGCGAAGTGGACTCATCGCTGTGTTACTGAAGTTTGTGTTGGTATGTGCCTACAAAACGAATGGCATGTTTTTGTGAAATTAATGGAATTATACTGGTGTGAAAACAGAGTGTGCAATGTCGAGTCAGTCCCTGGATTTATGATCCCATGCTGGACTTTCATTCACGCTCAAAGTGCAGCCAGGTCCTCTCAGGTCTCCCCGCAGCTCACAGGACCCTCAAAATCAGACCTTCAGGGTGACCATTTTTGATTCCATATTCCTGCTTGCATT